>NW_026693469.1:0-36289 GCF_021218885.2 Marmota monax | reverse complement strand
GTGCATATGAAAAAACCATACTATTTATCCTGTTATATAAATGAAGTAAAATATCATACCAAAAGGTTAAAAAAATTAACTTTTGGGAAAAAAAAAAGCAAAAGGGTGCACTAGTATTTGAAAGAAGCTAATAATAAATTTTACTATAATTAGTTGTTTCTGGGTCCCATTTCACACTTTACTTTAATCATCTATCAATTTTGTTAAGTACCCCTATAGGTGTTATTTGAAAATATTGGCATTCAGTGAATAATGCCACCAATTTTCTGTTCTGCAATATTAAAGAACTATTTCATATTTATTGCAATGAATAGTTTTGTTGAAAGGTAACAATAGTTTTTCAATGTAGAAATTACTACGATAAATTTGGGTGTTCCCAAACAGTTTTTAACAACCCTATTTGATGAACTTTGTGTGATAATGTATAAGAAAAGTTGCTTCCCTACATCAAACCAGACATCATTGGAATAACCTTGTGTAATATCAGCATATACAAGTTTAGAGGAGGACTTTTGCATCTTTTCTCTTTGTACTTCCCGTGTACAACATGGCTTATTTTTCATAAGCAAATTTCTATGCTTGTTAAACCTCTAACACATCTCAGAATTTACTAGGAGGGATCCATGACAATCTAGAAACAAACGTATGTGAGATAGTGTATAGATTAATATATGAAGAAGTTCAAGAAAATATTTATCTGGCCAGGAGATGGTGCAGTAACTATATAAAAATCTAAAAACTGAAATTGAAAGAAAGATAATACTCTTGAGATTTACTAAGCATCATGTAGTCTTTGGAAGCAGATATTTTAAGTAAGAAGCTCTTTATGTCCATTGCATTTTTCATATGAATATTTGCTCTGGTTTTGAGGGACACAAATTTTAGCCAGTAAACTTTTGGCTTGATACAGCATATTAAGAAAGCCCACCATATTCTTTATATACCTAGGCATGGTTTACTAAACATCTATTGAGTTTTTGCATAGACTTTTCCCTTCTTTTATTATACCTAGCCCATTAGTCTTGTCCCATTCAAATTCATTCATTCTTCAAGAAGTAGTTTAATTAAATTTCCTATTGCCTTTAAAATAAAATCTCCACTTAAATAATTTCTATATTCTAAAGAATTTTATTGTAGTATCTAGAATCTTTATAACTACTAAGAAATGGCATTATAGGTCTCATTTTTACCATTGTCTCTTTCATATTACTTTCATTATGATTTGAGTATGTCCCCAAAATGCTCAAGTTTAGAGGAGGACTTTTGCATCTTCTCTCTTTTTTTTTCCAAAAGTCTTTTTGAAAACTTAGTTTTCAAAGGGAGAGATTTGGAAAACTAGTGGAATGTTTTAAGAACAGAGATCTAGTAGATTGTGGTTAGATCATTGTGGGAGATGCCCTTGAAAAGGGTTAATGTAATTTTCATGGGACACAGGATAGTTCCTATTAAAGCAGATTGTTACAAAAAGAGCAAGACTTTTCTCTGAATCTTTCTGATTTCCTGTTTCATTGTGTTCTCTCTAATTCTCAAATGAGCCCTCACCATAATACCATCTCATGTGTAACAAAGGTGAAGGGGCTGTCACAGGAGCTGAGAAGATTCTGGTACAATGCATTTAAATCTTCAGAACTATGTACTCAAATTTTTATTTATTTATTTATTTATTTATGTATGTATTTATTAGTTGTAGTTGGACACAATATCTGTATTTTATTCATTTATTTATTTTTGTGGTGCTGAGGATTGAACCCAGCTCCTTACATGTGCTAGGTGAGCACTCTACCACTGAGCCACAACCCCAGCCCCTCAGAAAATATTTTTATGCATTTTATTTCTTTTTGTACATTGGCCTGTTTCATGTAATTTTCTACAGCATTATAAAACAGACTAAAACAACACAATTAAATGTCTTTGAGTCTAAGGCCTCTTAGTATGAGAGTGAGCAGAACATCTGAGATTACATTTTAAAAGCCCTGGTATAGTTTAGATGGTAATTACTTAGCATTTATGATTCTTATTTTTGCTTTTTATATTTCAAAAGTGATATCTTGTATTCCTTATATTCCTCACGGTGCTTAGGTTAACGTATTGCCATTTACTTTGGGACTCAAATATGTAGAATTGATTCTGTTTATTAAAGCAAAAGCAAGAGTGGCTCCTTAAAATATAGCAAAAACTTTATGATAATATTTTGATTTTTAATGGGAAGAATTGTCTCATTGCTACTGATCATAGATAGAATTTGAATACATGGCTATATCTTGATGACACCCATTAATCAGAAATGGTCTGAACTGACTAGATCAAAACCATTTAAAACCATGAATAAAGAGGCAGATTGAAAAAATAGGTTTCTCTAGCACCATATTGAGTCTCCTATTAGTGTACAAATTATAGTATTTTCTACCAGTGAAAGAACTCAAAATCATGTAGCTGCATTTTAAGACTCGTATATTCACACAAGTCACCATCAATCATAATACCATTGTAGGAAGAGAAATGTACATCTTCAAAAGCAGAAAAATCAAATACAAAAAAGTATAATTTGCCTTATGCAAAAAAGACCTCTTCGTTTATGTCATACTTCTTTTAGCTTCTAGGTTACATATCATTGGGCTCAAGATATTCAACCAGAAGAAAGTGGATTTGTTTTATGCTAGATAAGTAAACAACTGTTACAATTAGAATGTAGAGTAAACATATTTTTATTTGGGGTTCAGTTTTTTCAAGAATGATGGCTTCCCCCAAAAAAATAATGCAGGAGATTTTGTCCTCCACTTCACCCAAATGTGGAACCAACAGGCAATCTACAACAGGTATTGAAAGGTCATGATGAGACACCAAACTGCAGTTGTTTTTCTCGTGTTTTTTGTATCACTCATTGCTGTGGGATTTGATTTGAATATTTGAAATATAAAAACTATATTTAAGAATAAACATAAAATATTCTTTGGTATTTTAAGTTAATTTTAAGGCTTATAATACACAGTATAATTACCTCACATTTTTCTAATGCAATCCCAAGACAAAGCAGTTGGGATATATTCTACATGAAAAAAAAATACTTTTACTAAGTAAAACTATGTTGTTCCATGTAAAACTATGTTGTTCCATGTATCATACATTTCTCTGTAGTATATGTTTGGCCTTAAAATTCATAGAAGTGAATGCTTGTTGGGGCTGCCAAAAGGTTTGTATTATCTTGTCCTGGTGAATATTGTGACAGAATATATGGAGGATGAACTAGAAGATTTCTGAAATTGTGTATTTTTGTGGCTGGAAACTTTTAAAAAGTGCATAATTGTTATTAATGAAAAAGACTGACTAAAATCAGCAATGTTCTTTAATCTGTACATAAGTGAACAAATTATTTGATAAGTAAAAATTCCTTGTGCAGCCAGGGATGGCTGAAATTCATTATACTGAGACTCTGGATATCTCATTTCTAATTTTACCTCTATTCTTTTCTAGCTCAATAAATCTCTCTATGTTTTTTTTCTTGCTTTTAAAACCAGAGGAGCAATACTTGCTTTTTTAACTTTATGGATTGTTTGCCAATTTGACTGAAATAAAACATGCAGAAATCTTTTGGAATATATTACAAACTATACAAATGGAAGTGAATAATCTTTGCTAACTTTGTGACTCTTTTTCTTTCAAATGCTCTTCTAGCTCAAAGTGGGTAACTTATCTTTCTTCAATTACCTCTGATTATATTTCCATTTTCCCCCTAGCATTTGGAAGCCACACTTCATCCACTATTGGTCTATTGCTTAAGTCTTTACAAGTTTTTATTTGTATATTGCTGTGTGTTGATCCAATTGATTTTTCTTCTCATTTAGTGTAATTTCATGTATAATTAAATTGGTATAAATATGTCTATATTGGAGATTGTACAATGTACCCAAACCTTGTTCTTAGCCATATGTTGTTGTAAACTCAGTTCTTCATTAATTATATATAATATTAATAAAATTGTAAATGATATTCAATATTATTTTTATATGGATTACATGTATAAGAAGCCCTTGCCCTATTGTAGGTGGTAAGCCAACATTTTATGATAAAAAAACTAATCTTTACATACAACCTTCTCAGTTTGCCTCTTACTACTTGATCCACAGAAAATAAGACTATGAAACATAGCTCATTGATGATTTTGTCATAAGTATAAGGCCTCACTCAACCTTGATTCCAGATCCATTTCTCTGATTCCTGCCCTGAAATAACACTACTTATAGAACAACAGTGATGTCAGAATTTACTAATGTAAATGAAAACACTGATCATTGTCCTCTTTCACATAAAAATGAAATGTTTCCAATGAGGCTGAAGTCTAGAAGGCCATTATGCACACACAAGAAAGATAAAGCTCTTCTCTCCTACAAGAGCTACCTTTAAGTTTGTGTAAATTCAGTCTATTCAAATCATTAGGAAATGTTAAAATGTTTAAAAGTTAAAATGTTAAAATTTGTAATTCAAGATATAAAAATCTGGAGCTTATTATCTTATAACTATTTTCTACTTATAACTCTTAATTTCACCATAAATACAAAAAGAAAAAAATTATAATGTTCTGACTTATGCAAATTATATTCCACATTAAGTTTCATTACAATGTGTAAAAGTATTAAGAGATGCTAGAGTAATATTTACTCAATAGTATATTTTACTGTTACATAAAACATTTAGTCAAGTGGAACACTGTGAGGACTGTCATTTAACAGCAGGATGAAATACATGAGTGTTAACATATAAAGAAATATTCAGTTATAATGATATATGGAATACATAAGATAAAAAAATGCACTATAAGATGGGCATGATGGTCCATGCTTGTATTCCGAGCCAATTGGAAAGCTGAGAAGTTTCAGAAGTTTAAATTCAGCCTCAGCAACTTAATGTGGTTTCAGGAAATTTAGCAAGACAGTCTCAAAATTTGAAAAAGTGGCGAGAGGGCTTAGGAGTGTTTAAAAAATGGCTGAGTGTTTAAAAAATCCCTAAATTTAAACTGAAAAAAAATAAAGTTTAAAATATTACAATTCAGTGTTAAACATAAAAAAATAGATTTCATATAATTCTTTTCTGCAGTATTCAAAAGTGAAAATAGTAATTTTTGATTTAGAAAAAAATGGATATGCTTTCAAAGATGAAAGGTTTCTGCACTATGCATGTATGATATTTATGATTGATATTTCTACCAAATAACTTGATCATGCTTAATATATTTAAGCAAAAGTTAAAGACAACTACTTATTTTCCGTATTTAAATGTCTTTTGTCTTTTATTGATCCTCATATACATCAAGATGTAATGTATAGATAATGTCTTTACTATACTCTCACATTTGTCAAGGTGTTTATTATAAATGTTTCATTGTCATTTAAGGCATACATTTTTTCAGTGTTCACTACTGGTATAAGTTTTCAGATGTTCAATGAATTTAAAATTTGAAAAATTTTTGGAAATATTATTTAACTATTTAGTGTTTCTGAGCACAATCATTTCTCCAAAAATCAGCAGTGTTTAAGAAACATGTGGCCATGAAACGTTTTTTTCCCAAAACGTTTTTTGTATTCTCTCTAACCAGTATGTATCCACAGGTGCTGTGTATTAGTGAATAAATATTGGAGACATTGTTACATTGTCAATTTTCACATTTCAAAACTTTCTCTCTGCTGTGGTTATTGTAGTGAGCATTAAATGTTGACCTCTTCTTAGAAGAATGGTACAATGGTCTTATTTGTAAAGCTTTTATCCAGTGTGTTTTCTCTGATGTCTAGTAATGTATGATATATAATTTAAAATGTTTCTACATTCTCTACATTTATGTCTTCTTTCCAGAATAAATAGCCTAGTGGTGAAAAAGAATTGATTTCTTATTAAAAGCTTTGCTGCATTGTTTCCATTTGTATGGGTACTTTTCTGTATAAATTCTGTTGTTAATAAGGTTTAGTTTTTCTTTAAAACTATTATCATTTTATTCACATTTCATGTTCATCAGGGTGTCTTTTGTTGCGATGAATAAAGTTTATTTTTTATTAAAAGTTTTGCCACATTATTCATATTTGTAGGGCTATTCTCCAGTGTGAGTTATGCTGTGGTGAATAAGGGCTGTTTTATTGCTAAAAGCTTTGCCACATTCCTTACATTTGTAGGGCTTCTCTTGAGTGTGAATTCTTCTGTGGCAAATAAGGTTTGATATTTGAGTAAAAACTTTGTCACATACTTTGCATTTGTGAGGCTTCTTTCAAGTGTGAGTTTTGCTGTGGCAAATAAGTTGTGATTTTCAACTGAAAGCTTTGCCACATTCTTTACATTTGAAGGGCTTCCCTCCGGTGTGAGTTCTCCTGTGGCAAATAAGGTGTGATTTTTTACTAAAAGCTTTGCCACAATCTTTACATTTGTAGGTCTTCTCTCCAGTGTGAGTTTTGCTGTGGCAAATAAGGTTTGATTTTTGACTGAAAGCTTTGCCACCATCTTTACATTTGTAGGGCTTCTCTCCAGTGTGAGTTTTGCTGTGGCAAATAAGGTGTGATTTTCGACTGAAAGCTTTGCCACCATCTTTACATTTGTAGGACTTCTCTCCAGTGTGAGTTCTGCTGTGGTGAATAAGGTCTATTTTTTTTTCACTAAAAGCTTTTCCACATTCTTTACATTTGAAGGGCTTCTTTCCAGTGTGAGTTCTTCTTTGGCAAATAAGGTGTGATTTTTGACTGAAAGCTTTGTCACAATCTTTACATTTGTAGGGCTTCTCTCCAGTGTGAGTTCTTCTGTGGCAAATAAGGTGTGATTTTTGACTGAAAACTTTGCCACAATCTTTACATTTGTAGGACTTCTCTCCAGTGTGAGTTCTTCTGTGGTGAATAAGACCTGTTTTTGACTAAAATCTTTGCCACATTCTTTACATTTGTAGGGTTTTCTTCAGTGTGAATTATTTTTTGGTATATAAGGTTTAATTTTTGACTAAAAACTTTATCATATTCTTCACATTTGTAGGGTTCTCTTCAGTGTGAATTATGCTTTGCTTAATAAAGATTGATTTTTCTTTAAAAACTTTATCACATTCTGCCTATTGGAAGGGCATCTCTCCAGTGTGGGTTCTTCTGTGGTAAATAAGAACTTTTTGAATTAAAAGCTTTGCCACATTGTTTATTTTTGTAGGGCTCCTCTCCAGTTGAAATTCTCTGGTGGTTAACAAGACCTGAATTTTTATATGATTTCTGGTGTTCACTGTCACTTGTAGTTTTCCATATTTTCTTTTGTTGTAAATAGTCAAGATCACAACTTCTATATTTTCCCCTTATCACTTTGTGAAATATATATTTTATGCCCTTTTTGGGTGAATATTCTTGGGTATCATGATGAGTCATGACTGAAATAAACAAAAATTAAAAAAAAAACAATAGTTACTCGACTGGGATAAATATATTTTTCATACATAACATGAAATTAAGGTAAAATAAGCACCTCTGGAGTGTAGCAGATTAGTAAGCACTACAAAAATATATCAGTACAGCAAATATGTACAGACTCAATTACCTTGAAAATATTACCCAAATTCTTGTAGAGACCACAGTATTCAAGAGGAGTACATGATTAAGAAGAGTAATATAATAAAGAGAAGGAAAGTATGTTACTTTTATCATCCACAGCCTTCTGTCCTCTATAAGATAACATTGTGTATTTAGGAAATATCTACCAGCTACCTTTACTTTCTGTAGAACAAGAGAAATGTAAAACACCCAAACATTTGTTCCTTTTTCAAAGAGTGTTCATAAACTGGTTTTTGTCTACCATTACATAGAGACATGAAAATAACTAGTAGATTTCGAGTGATAATACCACAAATATTCAACAATGGTAAAGAGGCTATGAACTCTTAAAAAGAAATATGAACAAAAAATTTACTAAGAAATATACACAAATATGTCTATAAAATTTTCCATAAAAACATTTTAAAAGACTATAAAAACCTTGCATAACCTATGGCCATAATACTTGGATGAAGTCAACACATGACAATCAAGTATAATAAATTGATTTTTATTTTTTTTATTTCATGTGATATGATGATTTCTTTCATTGACAAATAAAACTTTGTTATTTACTAAATATATCATTGTATTTAATACTATATATGCAAGGTAAAATGACTGAATAGAATGAATTAACATAATCATTATTTCATATAATTTTCAGTTTTGTTCTTAGAATGTATTGTATTAATTCTACTAGTATTTATGAAGAACATAATACACTCACCGTGCGGTAAAAAAAAACTCTTGATTCTCTTATCCTCAATAACAAAAAAATATGGACACTTTGACTATAATATCAACCCTACACAAATATAGTACCTGGTGAGCAAACTCTTACTCACTAAATTTCTGACTTCCACATGTGAATCAAATGCTCCTGCAACTTAATCTCTGCCTGCCACATTTCACTTAATGGAAAGTCCTGCATATATTTCTTATAACACTTTATTAACCAAAATATTTTCATAACTAAATAATAATAGTATATAAGTACAATATTTTTACTCATTTGATCATTGATGGGCACATACATTGAGTCCCTAGCTTTAATACTGAGAACAATATTTGCAATAAACACAAAAGCAGAGGTATCTCTTCAATTTTCTGATTTAATTGTTCATGAATACATATTTATTACTGGTAATTCTAGATCTTTAGGTCATCCACTTTTTAATTTTTCATGTGTGATGCTATATCACAAAATCCTATATCACTGAACTGCAACACAAGTCTTTTTAAAATTACTTGAGTCATGTTATTTCTAAATTTCTGTGACTTCCCTCAAACATGAAGTACTTTTGCCTGGTCTACCAATTAGCTAATATTACAAGGATGCAGCACTGTTCTTGCATATTTTTATTTATTTAAAAGCTTTTATACTTTTTTACTTAAAATGGACTACTGTTATAACCTAATGTTGGCTTCTTTAATGAACAAATAAAAAATAGTACAGCAAATAAAAACAAAGAGAAGCATGGCTTAATCCAAGTGACCAAAAAAAAGAAAACATTAAGAATTAAACGTTAGGATACTGGCAGTTATGAATTACTCAAAGAACACTAAATAACTATTTAAAGAAAGTTTAGAGAGTGAAATTGAGGCAAAAATATTAACATTAATAAGCACAAAGTGTATGTGAATAATTCTTTATGAAAAAATGAAAGGGGCATTCCTAGTGTGGAAAGCTCAAATTCTGTCAATATGGGAGAGGCTTATCAAGCAATATATATATATATATATATATATATATATATATATGAAAATAATCCAAGCATGTCACAATAAAAAGCAATGATCCAGAAATTAAATTATTAATCAAAATAGAAAAAATAGGAAATATAGAAAACAACTTATAAAGTAGAATTATAGGGAGTTATTCACTTCAAAGTATTTATGATTATTAATGCATTATTGCAAAACACAAAACAAAAGAAAAAATAATTACTAACAGAATTTAATCTAAAAAAAGAAATTGCCAAGTCAGTTCCAGCAGAGAGCATGGAAAGTAACGAAGCATGATCTGCTCCTAAAGGCCTTATTTGTTTAAAGATGGATTATGCTCTTCCCTTTACATCTCATGTTTTGCACAATTTTAATCAATGAGATATTGTTTTAAATCATGAAATTTCTCATAATCCTTTTGGATAAGCTTTTGTTGAGTGAGCAAATTGTATTCTAATACTTACCTTTTAAAACAGAAACAAACAAACAAAGATGTACCCTCTTTCATACTAATATGCATTAAATGTTGTTTTATTTATGTTAATGTGCTCAATATATAACATAAAGTTAATACTCAAAATTGGTCATCTGCATTGAATAGACATTTTATTCTCAAATAGCCATCACCAAAAAATTATGTAATATATAAGATTCCACCTGACAAGCATGACAAGATCCTATGCCTTCGATCACGTGGGAAAAAGTATAGACTGCTAAACTTATGCCAACATGTTCTCTTTGGACTCTAGATTGATGCATAAAATATAGCAATTATAAATGTACATCAGGAACTTCACAAGCTGATTCCTAAGTTTCATTTAATGCTAAAAGAGAAGAGTCCCTCCAAACAAGAGAATAATCTCCTCAAAAGAGGAACCCAAGAAACTATAATTCCAGTTACTTGGGGGGATATAAAACCATTAACAGCCTCAGCTCAACAGATGTTGGCTCAAATGGGGTCAGAATGTACTCTGGATAACTTAGTTACTGCTTTGATTGCTAAACTTACACAAAACTCTGTAAATGCTTTGGTCTTAATATCAATGTACTCCGTTTTTGTCCACCAGCTGTGGGAAATTCAGTACTGTCAGACCTGGACTTCTACAACCCATTACAATATCTTGACTCACTTGGATGAAATTGTTATATATGTGCAAAAATATTTCATGGTATTCATTGTTGTCTGAGCAGAATAACTGTGTCCTTACCATCCACATAGTATTTAATAGATCAAAATCCAACACAATTTATTCATAAAAGGTCTATTCCTCTTGATAAAAACTGTGATGATTCAGTGAACCTTCTCTTTAAGGCAGAATTTGATGCTTTGACATTCTACTTAGTGGATTTCCCTGGACTAGCTCTAGGGGCTTAAAAAACTATGATGAAACTCTCCTGCACTATCATGAAAAGTATTAGTCATGCAGTTAATATGCTTAATGAAGAACAAAAACAACATTGTCAAGCCATACTTGACATTCATGCTGCAATTGATTGTTATTGTTACATCATAAAGGATATCAGAAGTTTAATAACATGTGTTACTTCAATTTAAGTGACAATAGTAATTTTATTTTAAAAGAGTTAGATTACCATAAAGATATCATAAATAAGGTCCAACAAGATGATGGACGTTTAGACTTGTTACATTGGCTAACTTTGTTCACTCAGTTTCATCTGGGTCAAAAAATATTCCTAGGTGGATGTTTACTGATGTTGGCACTTGCTATTGTCCATACGTGCCCTTTTTGTGCCCCCACCAGCATTAAGGATATAGTAATATTACTTATTAAAAAATCCTTAAAAAAGGAGGGGGGGCTTTAGGTATTCTGACCTTGGAAATAGACAGAAAAGTGTGGGGGTGATGATAACTGGCACTCTGAGTCCCACAATTGTAATTCCATGCAGTTTCTCCATGAAGCTATTAAGACAACTATACAGGTGCACTATCTAGTTTCTGTGGTAATGTCCCTAGGAAGAAGAGGCTCTATTTTGTTAACTGTACCTTATCTTGGTTAGCTAGCACTTGGGGTTAAAATAATACTGGGTTAGTATGTAGTCATGGTAAGAGAAGCTATGTAATTTGGGGGTATACTATGTGCAGCCATGAAGAAGAATGGCCAGTTTTTTCTTTTTTCCTTTTCACTGTGTATGTGTCTCTTTATTTTGTTTGCTTCTTTACAGGATTCCTCACAAGAAGATTTGTAACAGATCATGCTGGCCCTCACAACAAAACTTAAGTTTTGGTGGTTAATCTGAATAAACTGGGAAATCACTAAAGAAGAAAACAGAGGACTACAAAGAATTTGAAAGTATGATCAATGTAGGGAAGTATGTGTTCAATGATTACAATAAAAATAAATAAACTTGAGCTTCTGAAATTTTTTTTTTTGCTGAACAACTAGTCTGTCAACCTTTTTTAGTTTTGTTTTCTTTTTGACATTTGAATGTCTCAACTGTGTCCCCTGCTTTGTGTAGGCTACAATAGTTTACATCACTAAATTATGCTAGGTACTACTTATCTAAAGTGAAAGATGTATAACACACCAAGAAAGAGAGAGATTAAACAGTAAAATAATATATATTAAAGAGTAAAATATCTGTACTAAAAATGCCCTTATGCATTGAAACACAAATCTGAAACTCATTCTTATAGAGAAGTTCCCAGAAGATACAACAGAAGTAAATTAACTAATAATTATTAATTAAAAAATTTAAAAGGAAATTAAACTTACCCAGGAAGGCAAAGTTTCTATAGTCCTCTAACATCACATCTTGATATAAGTTTTTCTGAGCAGGCTAAAGGCATTCCCACTCCTCTTCAGTAAAATCAATGGATGAATGTTAACAGTACCTGAAATAAGAATAGGTAAATAAATAACACATTGACCACATAAACATTTGCACAGTCTGTTATGTAATTGAAGTTGAAATGAGTGTTAGCAGACTATTGTGTAGGTGTGTGGTGAGCCGCTTCTGCCGTTTCTGCAGACTATGGTCGCCATTACAAGATGGCGCTGGCTCCGCTGTGGTCTGTGACAAACAACTCCTTATTTGGGAGAGTTGGCGCATGGTTTTTCACCACCCTATGAAATAGCTCCACGTAGCAGCTTCGCATTGGGGCTTGAGATGCTTTATTAAGGCTGGGAGGGGCATCCGAGAGGGAGAAGAAGAAATATCAAGGGACTGAATAAACTGCTGAAAGAAGATTCCTGAGTTGCGTCTTCCTTGCGGGCAAGGGGTCGCGACATAGGTGGTGTTTTGGAACAAAAAGATATCATTATCTACTTCTGCAGAAAAAGTGATTTCAGTTCAAAAATGTATATATACTCCACATTTATAAAACACAACATAAAACTCAAGCATTACCACAAAAATATATATTTTGTATTTTTTATATCATGATCTAAATTATACATATTGTTCAGATAAGAAAATTATGGTAATTAAGAAAGGGAATCCTCACATTTTAATTGTACAACCACTAATCAGAGATTTACTAAAGTGTAGAATCTTATTTGATTTTTCTCTAATAGAGCTGGCTGTTCTTAATATGGAGTGAGATCCCTAGAAATTCCAATGCCAAAGGTATAAGAGAAATTTTGAAATGTAACAAGGTAGACAGACCACTTAATGGAAATATTTAATAGTGAATTTATGTTCAAATATTATATGGTATTTGTGTATGTTATTAATATTGAAAATAGCAACAACAATCCTGTTTGGATTTTCATTTTTATAATTTTAACATTTTTTAACACACAAAATAATATATACATAATATATATATATATATATATATATATATATATATATATTATACACTTTGATTGAGGTATGTATTGTATGATGTTTATAATATAATATACATATAGCTCTTCAAACAAATATAATTTGTTTTTTTTTATTGGTTCTTTCTAGTTCTACATGATAGTAAAATCAATTTTTATGGTATGAAGCAAGCATGGAATATATCTTATCCTAATTAAAATCCTGTTCTTATCGGTGGCTATGATGGTAGGATTCACTCAGATATATATATCTTTAATATTTTTATCCCCTTTCCTTTTATTTATTTATTTACTCATTATTTATTTATTCATTCATTTTTTTTAACCATTGTGCCATCTACTGATCTTCTTTTCTTACTCTTCCCCACTTTATGAGCTTTAGATTTCACATATCAGCAATAACTTTCAACCTTTGGTTTTAAAGAAATAGTTTGTTTTTCTTAGCATAAAATCTCCAGATTCATCTATTTACTGGCAAATGTCATAAAGTAGTTCTTTTTATGGCTTATTAATAGTTAATTGTTTACATAAGCAACAGTTTTTTATCCTGTAATCATTAAATGGACCCATTCATCATTGAATGGTTGATTTTATAGCTTAGCTATTGTAAATTGTGCTGCTATAAACATTAATGTGGCTGTGTCAATGTAGTATGCTAATTTTATGTCCTTCGGGTATATACAGTAAAAAAAAACTGGGTTAAATTGTGGTTCCATTACTTTAACAATATCCATACAGGTTATCATCCTTCACTTAGACCTTAATACAGCTGCAATAATTGGAATTCATCTAAACCTGAGGTTGAAACTAAAACATACAGAAAAAAATTAGTAAGCCATAAAATGACTAATAATTTATTATCAAGTCATCCATCCCAATTAAAAGTAAATTTTATAAACTAAAAGTAAAGAAAATCTTAAGCAAAAGAGCAAAATTAGTAGCTATTGAAGATGAACATAACACAGAGAAAGTTACCAATATCAATTTTGGTGCTTTTAAAAAGCAAATGGGCCAGGTCTAGTGATGGATTACTGTAGTTCCAGTGACTGAGGAGGATGAGGAAAAAGGATCATAAATTCTAAGACAATATTATGTATAATATTGTCTTATTTATATTGTATTGAGCAACTTAGTGAGGCACTTAGAAACTCAGCAAAACTCTATCTGTAAATAAAATATTAAACAAAAGACTGGGTTTAACCTTCAGTACAAATTTTAAAAAGCAGATACAATTAAAAAAGATTCCAGGTTTGTTTGCTAATATATCTTTACACACAGAGAAAGGAATAAGATGTATATGAGTATCACTCCAGGGGGGGAAAATAAGTGGTTTTCTCAGGCCATGCAAGATCCACAAGCTTTTTTCCATTAGATCAGAGTGGATGAGGTGTTAAATCTTAAGGGAACCTTTAATCCCTTAGAGGGATTTGCCAACATTCTCTAAAAATGCAAAGAGCTGTTGCTGACAGTTGAACTTTTATCTAGACAGTACCGAAAAATTAACAGGGAAATACAGAACACCACTGAAAGCCAAAGTGGCAATTTAGCACTTCCTGTGCTCTCTTGCCCAGCTCACTTCAGTAATAACACCAGACCTAACCAATTCTTTCTGTAAGTAATTTGTTCTGATATTAACATTTTACACTCAATGGACTACATATGAAACCTCAAAGCATTGAAAGCATTGGCAACTGTGCAGGTGCAAATCCCCTAGATCAAAAAGAGTGGTTTCACATTGGTGTGCCAACATTGTAATGAGCTAAAATCTCTAATATTAGTGAAGAAAAATTGTTAGAATCACAGACCCCACTTTATTTCTAAAATAGGTGTACATCAATTTTTTTTTCAAATGCGCATAAGACACCCTGGAATCTAAAAAGTTTGCATCTGAATTTTAGTGCACCAGCCAACTATAAGATCTTCTGCAGATTGAGCACAGCTGTTAGAATGGCTACTCTGAAAAAGTGGAATAGTAAGTAGTACTCCAATTATATGAATATGGAAGAAAGAAATACTGTGCTAGACTATAAATTAGTGAAGACATTTAAAAAAATTGAAGTTGAGAGTTCTCTCAGTTACTCCTTTTACAAACTAAACCCTCTACATTTATACTGCTCTTGAACAAGAAAAGCCCCAAGTACTGGTCTGGACTTATGAGAGGCATTAGATGTACCAGCTGTGGGATCATCATATTACATAGTTCTGAAACACAGTTCCAGGAAAATACTAGAGTAGGGAATGAGAATGCTCTCATATACATTCCACAAAAGGAAATCAGAGCATAAAAACACTCTGACAGGTGGTCTGCTCTTGGAGACACAAAGGAAGAATAGAAACAAATGATTTTGCCAAGATCAAGGGATTCTTCTTTACTTTTCAATCATGTAAAATGCTCATAAACAACAACAAAAAAATTGCTTTTGATTTTTTTCTATGGTACTGGGGATTTGAAACAAGAGCTTGTTAATTCTGGACTACATACCCGGCCATGTTTTAAAATTTTGAGACATGGTTTTCTAATTGTCTAATTGGTCTACCTAAGTTACTGATGTTTACCTTGAAATTGTAATCTTACTGTCTTAGCCACTTGAGTCTCTGTAATTAATATGCATATATCATTGTACCCAGAGAGGAAAAAAAAATACTTTAAAAGTCTCATCCAGTTTTGGTATATCAATTGAAATACCATGTTCATTTAAAACATAATATGGGTAAAGTAACTGATAATACTGCAAAAAAGTAACTGATAATTCTGGGAAAGGGGGAATTTGTCATTGAACAAGAAGCTAAAATTTTATGTATAAATACAACTCACAATACTGGGGCACAAATTTAAAATCACACTCAGCAACTATCTGAAGATACAAACAAATTAAAAAGTTCCAGGTATGTAGCTAAGTGGTACAGTACCTCTGGCTCAATCCACAATACCACATCTCCAAAAAGAAGGAGAATGAATTCAGGAGGAAAGAAAAACTGAAATACCTATAAAGTATCTCAACCCCCTCCTGGAGGAAAAAATACATGGAGTTGTCATTCTGATGATCTCCCCACTCCAGAATCCACAAAAATCTGAGAAGATTCTAAAATGTTGCCACAAATGTTCTCAGATAGAACTTAAGGTAGGGGCTGAAGATATTCTATAGGATATTATAGGACTTTGATGGTCTACTGTTAATATATGTTCCAGTTGACTTGCCAGTGGAGATCCATGGCTGACCTTTCTCAGAAGAAGACACAGGACTGAAGAAACTAAAGATTACACCAGGGATTCTAGCCAACCATTGCCAGTTTCCACCATAGTCAGTGCAGCCAGTTTCAACCACTCTTACCATCCCATCTCAGGATTTCACTGCACACTCATCATTTACTATATTTTTAGGAACCAAGTGTCCTCCCTATAAATCATGAAGTACCTATACAGGAGAAAAAAATCAGGTTCACTGAATATAAGTGAGGGAGCCTAGGAAAGGATATCCACACTGGCAGGCTTCACACCAGATGGTCAAAAATTGCTTCTCTTTACTGAATGTGTGCTGGATTGGACAATGCTTGTATAAGGGCTCCTGATTGGACACAGCTTATGTCTTTACATGCTCAATCTGAGCCTAGTGAGTTTTTTGAGTGATAGGAGATAACCTCAAATCCAGAAGTAAATGGTGTCACAATTCAAGGGTCTTTCTATACATTTATTATTTTTTTTTCTTTTGAGGCTCTGGGAATTGAAATCCAGATCCTCATGCTTCAGCTATTTTAAGGCAAGGTATCCCTGGAGAAGTAAAATCCAGCCAACCCAGAAAAGCATTTAATTTGTAGATTATATATGTAAATATATTATTCATGGATGGAAATAATACAGTGACAATCCTGTAAAATTTTAGTTAACTTCTCTTATATGGAAACAGATTTAACATTAAAATTATATGAGGTGAAAAGATAATATTTTTTTAGAATTCATATAAAAATATAAAAATTGAATTTTATAGCATAACCCAAATTATCCACTAGGTGAAAATTACCATTATGTGACTAAAATATTACTAATAAATTATATGTAATTTTGGAACAGCACCCTCACAACTATGTCAAGACTCCAGAAAAATCTCAGTTCACAGTACCATATTTGAGAGTTATGCTTGTCCTGAGTTCAGGAAGATGAAGGACATGACCACTTCTTTTTATGCCACAGGTGAAAGATACATTTTTTTAACCGATATTTATCCTGAGATACAGAAAACTAGAGATAAACTGCCCTGAGTGAAGGCAGGGAGATTTAACCAGACAGTGTATGGTGTGTGATTGTGTATGTGTGTATGTGTGTGTGTTTTTCCCCAGATCCAAAAATTTGAGTCTATTATTTAAATTGATTAATGGTATATTCCTTATTTTATGACATGTCCTTAGACCCAATGGCCTGTCTATAACATTTTCTTTTAATTCCTAGGATGAAAGCCCTTTGAGAAGGTGGACTTGAAATCAAGATGAATTGTGTTGCTATGCATGATGCCATACTCCTGTAATCCCAGGTAGGGGATTTGGAATTTTGCTTCTTTAGGAATACTACTAAAGCACAAGAAATAGAAACAAGTGTCACTAAATGGGATGAATTACAAATGAAAAGATTCTTCTCAGCAAAAGAAACAATCAGTGAGGTGAAAAGTGATACCAGAGAATGGGAGCAAATTTTTACCACATGCACATCAGATAGAACCCCTAATTTCCAGGATATATAAAGAACATAAAAAATTAATGCCAAAAACCAAATTTCCCAATCATTAAATGAAATGGGCTAAGGTACTGAAGAGGCACACTTCTTAGAAGATAAACAATCAATCAATCAATAAAAAATGTTCAACATGTGTAGCAATTAAAGAATTGTAGGTCAAAACTATTCTAAAATTTAATATTACTCCAATCAGAATGGCAATTATTAAAAATACAAGCAAAAATATATGTTGGTGAGGATGTGGAGAAAAAGGCCCACTGTTACACTGTTGGTAGAACTCTAAATTGGTGACACCAATCTGGAAAAGAATAAGGAGATTCCTTAGAAAACATGGAAATGAACCATCATTGACCCAGCTATCGCACTCCTCAGTTTAGACCAACAAGAGCTAAAAACAGCATAATACAGTGGCATATCCACATCAATGTTCATAGCAAATAATTCACACTAGGTAAACTATAGAACCAATCTATATGCTCTTCAATAGATGAATGGATAAAGAAAATATGGTCTATATACACAGTGGAATATTACTGAGCATTAAAAGAGAATAAAATTATGGAATTGGGAAGTAAATGGATGGAGTTGGAGAATATCATGTTAAGGCAAGTAAACCAATCCACTGAACCAAAGACCCAATGTTTACTCTGCTAAGTGGATGCTGATCCACAATGAGGGAAGTGGGAGGTAGCATGGAAGAAATGAAGAAACTTTGAATAAGACAAAGGGGAGGGAGGTGATGGGAGATGGTAGAGAGTTAGGTAAGATGGTGGAATGAGATGGAAATCTTTTGCACACAAAGCAGAGTTACATGGGTTTTGTAACTATACTTTATGTATAAGAGACATAAAATTTTGTGCTCCACTTGTGTACTATGAAGTGAAATGCATTCTGCTCTAATAGCAATTTATAACAAATTAATAATTAAATTAATTGATTTTTAAAAATTCAGGAGACTTGCCTTCCCCTAGATCTATACACACAGACACACACACACACAAACACACACACACACACACACACACACACATATATATATATATAACATGCACATATTTAATGTATATAATTTATAAACATTTTTTTCATATTTTTATTGATTTTTTTAAATAAATGCCAACAGAAGAATTACAATTCTTATTCCATGTATAAAGCACAGTTTTTCATATCCCTGGTTGTATATAAAGTATGGTGATACCAATTTGTGTATTCATACGTATACTTTTGATGATGAACTCTTTTACATTCTACCAATCTTGCTAATCCCCTGCACCCTTTTTTTTTCTTCCCACCTCTCTGCTCTATCTAGAATCCATCTATTTCTCTCATGCTCCCCCTCCCTATGCCATTATGAGTCAGCCTCTCTATATCAAATAAAACATTTGGCATTTTTTTTGGAATTGGCTAGCATCACTTAGCATTATCTTCTCCAATGCTTTCCATTTACCTGCAAATGCCAGATATGATTATATACCTAGAAAACTCAAAATACTCCACCAGAAAACATCTAAAACTAGTAAATAAATTTAGCAAAGTAGCAGGATATAAAATCAACATCCATAAATCAAAGGCATTTCTGTATATTAGTGAAAAATTTTCTGAGAAAAAATGAAGATAACTACCCCATTTACAATAACTTCAAAAAAATAAGATACTTGGGAAGCAACTTAATGAAAGAGGTGAAAGATCTAAACAAGAAAAACTATAGAACCCTAAAGAAAAAAAATCAAAAAAGACCTTAGAAGATGGAAAGATCTACCTTGCTCATGAATAGGCAGAATTAATATTATCAAAATGACCATGCTACCAAAAGCACTATACAGATTTACTGCAATTCTGATCAAAATCCCAATGGCATTCCTCATAGAAATAGAAAAAGCAACCATGAAATTTATCTGGAAAAATAAGAGACCAAAAATAACTAAAGCAATCCTTAGCAAGAAGAGTGAAGCAGGTGGCATCACTATACAAGACCTTAAACTAGACTACAGAGCAATGGTAACAAAACAGCATGGCATTGACAAAAAAAAAAAAAAACAGACTGGAAGATGAATGGTACAGAATTGAGGACACAGAGACTAACCCACAAAATTACAATTATAATATATTAGACAAAGATGCCAAAAACATGCACTGGAGAAAACATAGCCTCTTCAACAAACCACTATCTCTCACCATGCACAAAACTCAACTCAAAGTGTATCAAGAACCTAGGAATTAAACCAGAAACTCTGCATCTAATAGAATAAAATGCAGGCTCTAATCTTCATCATGTGGGATTAGGCCCCAATTTCCTTAATAAGACACCTGTAGCTCAAGAATTAAAACAAATAATCAATAAATTGGATAGAATAAAACTAAAAAGTTTATTCTCAGCAAAAGTAACAATCTGTGAGATGAAGAGAGAGTCTACATCCTAGAATGAATTTTTTACCCCTCACACATCAGATAAAGCACTAATCTCTAGGGTACATAAAGAAGTCAAAAATCTAAGCAAATAATAATAATAATAACAATAACCACCCAATCAAGAAAAGTGCCAAGGATCTGAACAGAGAATTCTTAGAAGAGAATATACAATCAATCAACATTTTTTCTATATATCTGATTGGTTATGCTGCTCCCGTTACAGGACCAAGCATAGTTCTGGTTCAGTTTCTAAGGAAGGGACACATGAGCAAGAAGTATTCTCACCTCTCCTTTATAAATTATCAAATGAAATTTTCTATGTCATTTTCTAAACATAGCTGGACATGGAAAATATGGGCTTGAGCAGAGAACATTTTTATTAGAAACACAGTGAAAAAGAAAGACAAAAATACCATAATTATTTGCACCACATTGAACCACAAGAGAAATGGAACCTGGAATTCAGAAAAGAAAGATTCAAATTTTTATACTTGGGAATGGAGATGACATGGATGCCTAAAGTGAAAAGGTTATCATAAGCTTTTAAAAGATAATTAATGTGAGTGGCAGATAATGGTTAACCAATTAGAATCTGCACATTGTCTTCCAGTGGTTTTGTCAGCGTGCACTACAGAACACAGGTATTCATAGCCTCCATGAAGAGCATTATTCATCTGTGCCCTCTAAAATTATTCCCATAGTACAGATGAAAAAACATGGGTATCTGGATACTAAATGGCAATTCAGCAGCCCCCATAAAACTACCCAGAGACAGAACTGTATAAAATTTCTTCAAAGACCATCAATGTATTGTTAGCTCCTGACACAGGATGTCAGTCTGGGGAAATATTATTTTCTCTCTATTTTGAAGAGAGTGCATTGACAATACATTTCAGGGGAAACATAAATATTTTTTTTTCTTTCATGTTAAGAAACTCTTCTGATACAGAGCTCTCAAGACAGATTTCTTAGAAGGATAAATGCCTGGAGATTACAAAATTAAAAAAAAAAAAAAAAAACACATCAGTGGCCCTGAGTGACTCAGTAAGGAAATAAATCTAAAAGGTTTATTAGAAATGGAAAAGCAAAAAAGTAACTATTTCTAAAAATAAATATGCTCATTAGTTGCTTTCTCCACAACATCTCATTAAATAAACAACAAATTATGTATGAATATTTCTAGGATTGGCCAAATGTTATCCCATATAATTTCATATTAAACCCCAAAATCCAGATAATAGAATTCATGATTCATTGCCAAAAATATTACAGAAAAAAATTTTAAGTTGTGGATGTTTAGTAAATATGTCATTTAACAATTTTGTTACCATATGATTTTAAAGAAATTTATTTATTTTCCTGCAGCCATAGTGTAGAGAATTTTCTTATTTATTTTTCCTGTAGTAATTAACAAAGATAAGCCCTAGAATCCACTTTAAATAACCTACCCTTACAATCATACAAGAAACCTATAATAAATGATGAGTAAAGAAAAAGTCAATTTTAGAAAATAATTTATACCTTTTTCTTTTTCTTGAAATCAATCTCTAGCTGCATTTTTGGATCCTTTTCTAATCTTTTAAGCCAAAAAGATATAAAGGACAGAAGTTTGAACTGCAAATTTATACATGAGATATGTTTATTAATTATAAAAATTCAAAATCTTTAGAAATTTAAGAAATATAAAATAAAAACCCATCATGGGAAAAAAATAAGTAATATTGATGAACATTTAAAACAAATTAATAATCATTACCTCAAAAAGAGTTTAAAATAGTATCTATTTGTGGAAACTATTCTGCTATTGAATATACATGATACTCCCCATCACAGAGACTTACTGAAATTAGAGCATATGTGATCATGATAACATGTAAATATGCAGTGGTACTCATCCAAACACTTGAAGCACAAGGGCATGGATTATTTATTATTTATCTCTTGGAAGAGATAAATAATAATCTGTAGGAAAAATGGTCACTAGGGCCAGTCACATTTCATAATATATACAGTTTAAAAAAGAGAATAAAACACTATGTATAAATTTTATATAGGTGCCTTATGCAAGTGTACATAAGGCACATGTGTACATTTTTAAAAACAAAATATGTAGAACTTATGAGAAAATAAAAGTCAAAAAAAAGTAAATAAAACACTGAATTATACATCCCATGTATAGATGATAAAACTCATCATTATAAAGGTGATAATTTTCCTTCAAATTAACCCACAGTATATCTCACTAAAATTGCTATGTACAAATATGAATATATCACAGTGAAGTCTACTTTTATGTGTATTTTATAAAGCAATAATTTAAAAAAACTATAAATAAATATACAATAGAAGAAAGTAGGAGAATAGGGAAAGGGGAACTACTGGATACTGAAGGGGAGCAAATTATATTCCATGTTTTATGGTTAATAAACCTGACTATTAAATACAACAATAATGCAATAATAAAAAAATCAACAAGCATTACTTTAAATGAAGTAAGAAACAAAAGCATAAATTTTTAAAATTCATCTACAAAATTATTTGTAACTTTAGCCAAAAATCTTTTCAATTATAAGAGCAAAAAAAGAACTTTTCATGACCTACTATTCATATATATTGTGAAATTATAATATTACAATAATCATCAAAGAATCACAATATAAATAAGATCCCCATATGAATACATATGTATGTAAAAACAGTATGCTTTATTGCAACAGCAAATTCTAGATAAATCAAACCATAACAAAAATAATCTTAGATAGGGCCTTTCTCAAAATAAATTTATACCTGTTAGCGCTGTTTACTGGTGAAGAGTCCTTGCTTCCCCAATGCTGAAGTATAACACCAGAGAAGTACACCAAGGCAAGTTTAGAGTGGAAAGTAGAAGCTTTATTAATGGACAGTAGGAAAGACTTGTCCCCAGAGGAAAAAGGGGACTCAAGAGGTAGAATCCATGAAAGGGATTTTTTTAAACTAAGGTCTTTTTAGCTTTTTTATAGCTTAGGTCTTCCTTCAGCTATACCACATTCCTGTCACATTACTGTCCTTTGTTCTGTTATCTTCCCATGATGGAATGTAGGTAGGAAGGCCCAAAGTGTGGAGGACAGGTGGGCTGAAGGAGTAATCTGAGCAGGAAGGGCTTTTGGATTAGCTTCTCCATGTTTGCTGTGAGCTGTTTCATTAAAATTTCCATGGGATGGGCTCAGGGCCTTGGGGACATTTTCAATTCTCCTTTTCCTGGATTCCATTCTCAATATGGTGTTCATTCTTGATTTTACTGGATATTAGAGCCAATTTACCTAACTACACTAACTACCTATCTGTAAATATGGTTTCACTACCAAGGATATGGCTAAGTAGTACAGTATCTCTCAGTTCACCTAACTTTTGTAACAAAATAATAATAATAATAATAATAGTAAAAATAAAAATAAAAGAAAGTCAAAATGAAAATTAGCTAGCACAAAAGGAAATTAGGTACCCAAAAATGACAGCTTCTCTCCTGCAGGAAAATGGCCCTTGGAGATTTGATTTTGATAATTATTTGAGCTGTCAATCTCCAGCATCTGGGCTGCAGGAACACACCTGCCACATAGTATTTTATGCAGATGCTGAGGATATGCTTTGAGCATAAGGAAGACAGCAAAGAGTCTCTGCCACTGACATGTTCTCCACCGGGTTGGCCAGTAGGACTGAGTACATAGTGGCCCAGTGGAGGACTTAAGCCTACAGACTCCAGAGACTGCCCAGAGGACCAATCTGCTAGCTCCTGTTTTCAACACAGCCAGTTTTGTGGTTCCAATAGTTATTCTTGCTCAGCCTCCCTCGCTAGGCCAATGCACACTCACCATTCCCTAGTTCTCAGGAGTAGGGCTACTTGGGATAGTCAGTTCCTGCACAGCAGAACAACCTGTGACTCTGAAGTGTGAGATTACAAATGGCAAAAATGGAGGACTCAGGAGATAAGAAGTGAAAGCCCACCCTCCTCCTCCCTGATGACACACAGGATTGGACAGTTCCCACAAAATGCTCTTGATTGGACGGGGGCTTCAGATCATGCACATTGAATCTGAGAGAAGTGAGCCCTTTTTAGGGAATATTATCCAACTGAGCAATGAATAAGGGGTAGAATCTCAGGTCGTTGAGTGCTGCTTTTTTTTTTTTTTTTTTTTTTTTTTTTTTATCTGAGAAATCTACCCCAGAGTCTCAGGCTGCTGTTATTTTAAGGCAAGGCTTTTTTCCATAAGTGGGAACTAACCCAACCAACAGAACATTTTCATTTAAACTTACAAATAAGATAATTTCAGTTTATGGATTATATATGCTTGTATATTATTCAGGAATTAATATAAAATAATGACAATAACTATCGAATTTTAGTTGATTTTTTTGATCTCTGTTCTTTTTAGGTGGCAGATTGAACTTTGAACAGGGAAGAAACCCTCTAAAGTAAAAATGCCCAATAAAAACAAAACATAAGTGGTTGGGATTGTGGCTCAGCAGTAGAGTGCTCACCTCTCATGTACAAGACCCTGGGTTCAATCCTCAGTACCACATAAAAATATATAAGTCAAATAATGGTATTGTGTCCAGATACAGCTAAAAAATACATAAAAAAAAACATAAGGTACAAGGTGAGAAACCAGCCTCTACATCAGAGCAAAGACTGTCCAAGGAAGGGGGCATGACTCTTGTCCTTGGAAAGACACACAGAGCACTTCTAGGCATATACCCATACTGCTGAATGGTTTATCTACAAATAACAGGAGAGATCTGCTGTGCCTGGTGTCCCTGACTCAGTCAGGCTAGGTGGGGACCCATAGCAACCCCCTAGCAGTCACCAATCAGCATGAGATAGGGAAAATACCTGGGATGCAAGATGACCTTTACAGTAGTTTATGGTGGTTGATAACATTTTGGGAAACCATATAGTTCAGCACATACTCCCCTCGTGGCCTAAGCCAATCACTTCAAATGAATCCCCATTTTGTACTAACCAATCACCCTTACCCAACTTGTTCCCGCCAGTGAATGTGCTAATCATGTTGTAGAGTTGTTTATAATTTTCCCAAGGTGTATGATGATTTGCTAAGAGATGCTATGATGTATGTGGCGTACCTGCCTTCCACAAAGAGTATATAAAACTGCTGACAACCTTGGGCTCAGGGCCTCTAAGCCACCAGTTGCTGTGTGTGTGGAGGACTGAACTAGCTTGCAATAAACAACTCTTTGCTGCTTACATTGATCTTGGTCTCTGGTGGTCTTTTGGGGGTCCCGCATTTGAGCATAACAGTCTCTCCTGAAACTTACGGGAAAAGAAGACAGCACTCCAGTTTTCTAGGACTGCAGTTTTATAGCACAAAAATTTGCAAAAAGCGGGTGTCTTGAGAACTTACACAAATAACAGGATTTTGACAAGCATAATACAAAGGCAGGTAGTAGGTTAATGATCTAAATGGTTCAGCACTTAGGGAGTAAGTTTATATCACAACATCAGAATTTATGATGCACCACTAAAATTTCAGAGTGAGTTGTTATTTGGTCTGGGAAAGCCAGAATTTATGAGTGAACACTAAAGTTTCAGGGAGGGTTGTTATCTCATCAGGGAAAACCAGACTTGGGTGAGTTCAAGGCACTGACAGGCATTTCAAGCAAGTTTACAAATCACAGTAATTTATAACGAAGCAGAAATTAACATTTCATGCCTTTGTGATGAGATGGCTCCAATCTTAAAAGGAAGTTAGGCTGGATTTTTCACTTGCTTTAGCCATAGCTTTTAAAGTATATGTTTCATATTTTAACAAGTATGAGCATTAAATTATTAATATTAATTACTAATAATTTTTTAAAAGACCAAGTAAAATAGGAACTAAGATATTTGTTATTAAATGCATAAAATTTTGATTAATATATTGATAATATAAACATGTAAAATTTTGACAATGATAAAAAAGACTTTTAATATAAGGGCTTCAATATTACAAGTCCCTCATGTTCAGTGTATCAGTCCTTCAATGATTTTTTCATTTTTCTTAGGTCATTTTGAATTACACTTCTGCAGATGTTTGTTAAGTATACAAATTTAAGATTTTGTATTTTGTAAAGTAGAAAAATGTCAGATTTGAGCTCCTGTCAGGATTTTAAAGCGTATAAGCCATGTGGGACATCTTAGTACTTTTTTTCATATTTGCACACAGTCCAATTCTAGAGATGAATGAGTTGGAGTTATAGTCTAGTGTCCTGAGCAAAAGAGAAATTGCCTTAGGCTATTTATAAAGCTTTTAACTTTTCTAACTCTTCAGAATTTTTGGTAATTTGAAAAAAATTATTTATTTTAAGAAATGAATTGTTTGAAATTAATTATTTATCTTTCCTGCATTATTTTTCACTTTCATTGATTTTTTTAGAAGAACTAACAGAACAGAATTCCAAAAGTGTTCCATGTAAATTTAAAGGTATATTTCTAATGATCAACATAGAAAGCAGAAGCAAAACATCATCTAGTTTGATGGTTCTGCCTCAACCTAGAGAGTTATTATTTATTTCTGCTATCATTCACTAGGTTCCTGAGGTTGCAGAAATCACCAACCAACAAAGAGAAAAGTCTTTTTAGTTTGTTTCTCACAACCAATTCAAGCTAAAATACACTAGTATCACTGTAGTTTCAGACCAAAGTGTGTTTCTAAATAATAAAAATATGTATACATAAATATATAAATAAATATAAAATAAAATATAATATTAGATAGATTTTTTTCCTGGATAATCATCTTGTACATATTTCCCTTTAGACACAGTTCTGGGAACAAAGTGTCACAAATAAGACATGGATCCTACATTGCTACACAGAGTAATTAAGGCACGTACTAAGAGCTTGGTATAAAACTTGGCATAAAGACATAAATAACTAGAGAACACCATAGAAAATTATACCTAAATGCTAAGCAGCAAATTCATAGTCTTTAAGTACATGAAGAGACAAGTTATCATAGCAAATTTTATAACTCAGTTGCTGCTAATATACAGAGAGAGATATTTATTAAGAGATGGTTTTATGCAGATTTTTGGTTTAAAAAGGAAAGATCAAATAATGTAGGTGATTTAAATATGAGCAATAATATTTTTCTGCATTAAGTACCTTTTTCACAGACATATGAACTATAATTAATTCCAACCAGTAAAATGCAGAAATAGTGTAAAGATTATTCACTGTGAGTAAAAATACTTAAAAAGAGAACCGAAACTTCCATTCCTGTCCAAATGTTTATTCCTGACAAAAAGACTGTTCTTTCGAACCATTCCTGTAGATATGATTTTTTTGTAATAAATATTTTGGTGATTTTTTGCATGTTACTTAATATATTTATGCTTCACATTTTCTCTTTTGTCCTATTTTACTACCTATATTCTCAAAGAAAAAATTTCTAACTCCTAAACTCCCTTAATATTTGAGCTATCTTTTAATTTTTAAGCTTATATTATTCTATAATAAATACTGTGTTTTCAGTAAAGAATGACTATTATTATGCACCTGGCTCATTTACAGGGGTTTTGTTGTGTTATTTGGTTTTATTTATAGTGAAGTTAAAAAAAAAAAGGTTAATGTTGAACCAAAACACAAAGAAAAGACCACCAACTCCAATTTTAAATCAAATTAAATCAAGATTGTATTATGTACACAAAAGCTGGCCAGAACTGTCTCTTATAAGATCCCATGCTAGAGATCATCACCCTTATCTTCAGGAAAAAGTTTTTACAGCACAAAAAGTTACAAAGGAGGTGGGTATCTAGGGTACTTACAGCTAACAAGATTTTAACAAGCATAATACAAAGACAGACAGCAGGTTGAGGATCTACATGGCTAACATTTCAAGGTAGGGAATAAATTCAGCTCCAGACATTAGAATTTATGAGCTGCCACTGAGATTTAGAGACAATTGTTGTTTGGTCAGCAGGAGCCAGAATTTATGAGGCACCAGTAAGGTTTTAGAGAAGGTTGTTATTTGGTAAGTGATAGCCAGGCATAGGTGAATTCAAAACACAAGTAGAAATTCCAAGCAAGTTTAATACATGAAAATATTGTCAGGCCAAAGAGAAATTTTAGTTTTGTTACAGAAAACAGAAATAAACTTTTTATCTCTAAAAGCTCTAAGAGAAGATTTTTTGTATTTTCTCACATCTAATGGCTTCTGGCTTTCCTTTGTTTGTGACTATAAATGCTTCTCTTCTGTGTTTATGGGGCTTCCAAAACAAATATATATATATATATATATATATATATCTATATATCTATATATATATATATATAGAGAGAGAGATAGATAGATAAGCCCTTCTCATAGGGAAGATGCTTCTAACATAGCAAGTAACTACCCTTTAACCCCACAGGGTCTGACAACCATATTATATGCTTGTTCTTCCAATCATTGTTTGCAAAGATTGACAAAAGTCAATTCATTGCACAGAATGAGTGAGGTGCATCTCTGCTCTGCAGTCCATAACAGGTGGTAAAAATCCCCCAAATTGAGTTTAGGACACGGATTTACATGACATATCTGACAAAATCCTAAAAACAAGAGAAAAAATAAATTCAGAGAGAACCATACCCACATAATCTCATTTGACAGAATCCAATTCATAAGAAGAACAGAGGACAGAGGCAAATCTAAAGGGATTTAACTATATTTTCTTTTTCTAAATTTCTATTAATCTCTCCCACAATTATAGATTACTGGATCTCCTCAGTTACTACTTTATCGTTACCTTCAACCTACAATGCATGAGGCACACTGAATTTACCCTCATACTCATGTACTTATCACTTATTTTTTTTAGAAATGCATATATATGTGAATATATTTTTCCCACATTTCTAAGATTCTACCCTGAAAATTTCTGTGATATCACTTCCCTGAAATGCATTTTCATTATTTCATGTCAGTTCATCTAAGTGTTCCATATCATGTGTTGGAAAAGATGAGACAACTCATCTTCTTATTTGACTATTTATAAACTATAATTAAAGGTCAACCTCAGTACCTGCACAGAATGTAAGTCTCATTCACCTTTCTCATTCATAGTGCTTTATTTTTTAAGTAGGTAGCATAAATTTTATTTTGAAGAAGAGTAAATGATTTAAAGCCGTTCAGGGTAATTTAGAGGATCCTAAAAACCTATGGTTGTGGTTCTTAAACAACCTTATCACTGAAAGATCTGGATTACACTCCAGGTTGGACACTGATATTATGCTTCCATGGGAAATGGTTTCTTGGTTGTGAATATTGTCCTTTCCCTTTCCCGTATAGTCTTGGAAATGTGTGGATTGTGTGAACTTTTAGAATCATTATTTTCAACACACTTAGCATGGACCCATTTGATAATAGGAGACATTCATATTCTGAAAAAAAAGAAGATGCATCAGCAAGCCCTAAAGAAGTGAAAAAATAATATCTGGAAAAAAAACCAGTCATCCATTAGATTATTTTTAAAAAAATACTAAGAATAAGTTTAGTTAATAATACATTATTGTACTAGGAAAAGTGATATAAATGCAATTTTAATTTTTAAAGTTGTTTCTGATTACTACAAAGAGAGTATAAAAAGCTGGGTACATGGGCTGCAGTTGTGTCTCAGTGGTAGTCTACTTTGCTAGCATGTGAAAACCACTGAGTTTGATTCTCAGTAATACATATAAAGAAATCTTTTTCTTTTTTTGGTTTTATTTTTTAAATACATGACAGTGGAATGCATCACAATTCTTATTACACATATAGAAAAAATTTTGATACCTCTCTGTTTGTATATAAAGTATGTTCACATCAATTCCTGTCTTCATATATGTACTTTAGATAATAATGTCTATCACATTCCACAATCCTTGCTAATCTTTACACAACACTCCTACACTGACTACTTCACATAAACTTGCCTCAGGGATTTAATGCATTAATCAAATAGATTTTCTGCAGCCTATGCAGTGCTGTTGGAATGGCTATTATAAAAATCTAAAATTGTCATGTATGGTGGCATAAGCCTGAAATTCTAGAAGCTATGAAATGTGATGCAGGACAATTGTTAGTTCAAAGACAGCCTCATTAACCTAACAAGGCTACAATCAACTTAGTGAGAGCCTGTCTCAAAATATAACATAAAAAGTAATGTGGATGTGTCTCCATGGTATGGACCCCTGGATTCAATACTCAGTACCAAACTAAACAAAACTAAGCAAATATCTCATAATTAATAGGGTTTCCAGGGTACACAAATATGTAAAAATATTGTTGACAATATAAATTGAATAAATATATTTTTTATAAAAGTGTTAAAATTCTTTAAAAGCCCAAAATAAAAATGTCACATAATCCACTAGTAATAATTTGGGGTAGCAATGCAAGGTTGTACATGCCATACTCCCAGTGGCTTAGGAGGATAAGAGGTAGAAAACTAGGGGTTTATTCTCAAGTTAAAGACCAGCCTCAAGAACTTGGCAAGGTCCTAAGAAACTCAGTAAAACCCTTTCTCCAAAATAAATAAATAAAAGTGTTGGAGACTGGGTATGTAGCACACTGGTAAAGTGCCCTGGGGTTAACCTCCAGTATTTAAATAAATAAAAAGATATAAATAATAATTCGTGGTAAAAAAAATGTCATACAATCCACTAATAATAACTATTGGTATATATGTAAAGGAATTGGAATCCTTTTGCTAAATATATTGCCACACATCTATGTTTATTGTATCTTTATTCACAGTATCTAATAAAAGGAAACAAATGACGTACTTTTTAGATAGAAAGTATATAAGAAAATGCCTTCCTGCTACAAAGCATCCAATTAGTCCATCCCTTCAGAAGCGACACACTTAAAATTCAAACTGGTCCCTAGAAGGCAAGACTCAGATAGTTGTGTTTTCTAAATACTCCAAAAAATTTTGAATCTCTGGGAACCCTGTTTCAGATATTCTAAAACTCAAGAACTAGGTCATATGGGAGGTCAGAATGAGAACACAACACATAGTAGATTCTTCAATGGGGAATCTTAACTCAGACACTGTCATAACCAAAAGCAGTGTTGGAGATAAAAAAAAAAATAGATTCTGTTTCACTGATTTCTGGGTTATGGATTCAAGTCAAACATATATTAGAAAAAAGTTAAGGCTACTGGTTAAAATCTATGTAAAACAGGTATTAAAAATGTACCAGGGCTTGGGTGTGTTGGTGCAAGCCTGTAATCCCAGTTGCTGAAGAGGCTGAGGAAGAAAAGTGCAAAGCCACCCTTAGCAAAAGTGAGGTGCTAAGAAACTCAGTGAGATCCTGTCTCTAAATAAAGTAAAAAAAAAAAACAAACAAACAAACAAAAAAAAACAAAAAACAAACAAACAAAAAAAAACATGGGAATGTGTCTTAGTAATCAAGTATTCCTGAGTTCAAATTCCAATATCCCCCATAAAAAATGTACCAGGGGGCTGGGGCTGGGGCTCAGTGGTAGCTCACTTGTCTGGCACATGTGAGGCACTGGGTTCAATTCTCAGCTCCACATATAAGTAAATAAAATATAGGTCTATCAACAACTAAGTATATATATTTTTTTATTAATATACCAAGTTATTGACATGGACTTTGATCTAATTTGCTGTGTACTTCAGAGAAATGCAAATCAAAACCACCCTAAGATACCATCTCACTCCAGTAAGATTGGCAGCCATTATGAAGTCAAACAACAACAAGTGCTGGAGAGGATGTGGGGAAAAGGGTACTCTTGTACATTGCTGGTGGGACTGCAAACTGGTGCGGCCAATCTGGAAAGCAGTATGGAGATTCCTGGGAAAACTGGGAATGGAACCACCATTTGACCCAGCTATTGCCCTTCTTGGACTATTCCCTGAAGACCTTAAAAGAGCGTACTACAGGGATACTGCTACATCAATGTTCATAGCAGCACAATTCACAATTGCTAGACTGTGGAACCAACCCAGATGCCCTTCAATAGATGAATGGATAAAAAAAAAAAATGTGGCATTTATACACCATGGAGTATTACACAGCACTAAAAAATGACAAAATCATGGAATTTGCAGGGAAATGGATGGCACTAGAGCAGATTATGCTTAGTGAATCTAGCCAATCCCTAAAAAACAAATACCAAATGTCTTCTTTGATATAATGAGAGCAACTAAGAACAGAGCAGGGAGGAAGAGCAGGAAGAAAAGATTAACATTAAACAGATACATGAGGTGGGAGGGAAAGGGAGAGAAAAGGGAAATTGCATGGTAATGGAGGGAGACCCTCATTGTTATACAAAATTACATATAAGAGGTTGTGAGGGGAATGGGAAAATAAACAAGGAGAGATATGAATTACAGTGGATGGGGTAGAGAGAGAAGATGGGAGGGGAGGGAGGGGGGATAGTAGAGGATAGGAAAGGTAGCAGAGTACAACAGTTACTAATAGGGCACTATGTAAAAATGTGGATGTGTAACCGATGTGATTCTGCAATCTGTATTTGGGGTAAAATTGGGAGTTCATTACCAACTTGAATCTAATGTATGAAATATGATACATCAAGAGCTTTATAATGTTTTGAACAACCAATAAAGAATAAATTAATTAAAATAAAAAAAAAGATTGAACTTGGCCAGGCATGGTGGTGCATGCCTGTAATATCAGCTGTTTACAAAACTGAGACATAAGGATCATGAATTCAAAACCAGTCTCAGCAATGGTGAGGCACTAAGCAACTCAGTGAAACTGTAAAACCAGCCTCTACCTCAGAGCAAAGCCTGTCCAAGGAAGGAACATGACCTTTGTCCTTGGAAAGACCCACAGAGCACTCCTAGGGACATTCCCACCCTGCTAAGTTGTTTATCTACAAATGAGATCTGCTGCACCTGGTGTCTCTGACTCAGTCAGGCTAGGTGGGTACCCATAGCAACCCCCCAGCAGCCACCAATCAGCATGAGGCAGGGTAATACCTGGGATGCCAGATGACCCCCCTCCCAGTAGTTTATGGTGTTGGGAAACCATGTAGTTCAGCATGAACACCCCCTTGGCTTAAACCAATCAGTTCAAAGCAATCCTCCTCTTGTAGTAACCAATCACCCCTACCCAACTTTTTCCTGCCAGTGAATGTGCTAATCATGTTTTATAGTTGTTGTTTGATTTTCCTATGGAGTGTGATAATTTGCTAAGAGATGCTATGATGTATGTGGGGGTACCTGCCTTCTCCAAAGAATGTATAAAACTGCTACAAACCCTGGAATGGGGGCCTCTCAGCGTCAACAGTTGTTATGTGCACGAGGAGGACTGAGGTAGCTCGTAATAAACACCTCTTTGCTGTTTACATTGATCTTGGTCTCTGGTGGTCTTTTGGAGGTACTGAAATCGAGCAAAACAAAACCCTATCTCTAAGTACAATACAAAATAAGGGTAGGAATATGGCTCAGTGGTAGAGTGCCCCTGACTTCAATCCCTGGTCTCCCCACCCCCCCAAAAAATGGGCCTGAGTAAATAGCTCAGCTTGTAGAGTTCTTGCCTTGTAAGCATGAGGCCCTGGGGTCAATCCCCAGTACAGAGAGAGAGAGAGAGAGAGAGAGAGAGAGAGAGAGAGAGATTGAACTTGCATGAAATTTAAATTCAAGTTAGTCCCACTTTTGTTTTTTCCTGCCACACCAGAAAAGAGTTTCCTGAAATATTTGGAATGTTTCTGTGGGTTATTTATTTATTTATTTACTTACTTTTTTTATGTGGTGCTGGGGATCCAACCCAGGATCTTTGACGTGCTATGTGAGTGCTCTATCGCCAAGCCACAACCACAGCCCCTTCTGTTGTTTTTTTTTTTAATAAAATGGTCTGACCATAAATCAGTAAACAAACAAATTAATTAATAAATAAATAAACCCTCAATTGATGACCCATTACAGTTTTTAAAATTTCTTAATTGGGACACATAAACTTCATTTAGGAGTGATTCATTCTTTTTAATGTCACCTAATTTTATTCTGTTTTTTTCTCATGTGAAAATTTCAGAATGATAAATTAAAATCTTTTAAAAATGCCCTTCAGTTCTTGTAGAAAAACATAAATGATGCATCCATTTGAAATAAAACATGGGGAAATAATGATTGATAATGCTGAAAATGGAGTTTTGAGTTGAGCCAAAATTTCTCAGTTTGCCAAATGCATCTGGGTGCTTTTCTCATATATTTTGAAGAAAAAAAATCTAAGAAATAGGACTCCCACCATGTGGTATGAGGAATGATACCAGAAAAAAAAAACTCATTTTGGTGTGCCATCTTAGAAGTTTACTAATGTTTTGGGGCATAACAAGGAGCATAATGCATTTAGAATAGGCTTTTGAAAAGGCATTCTGACAACCATATGGGTTCACTTTCATTCTTTCTGTGACCCATCCTTTTTTCTTCAAATTCAATCAGGAATCACCCCTGGGACAAAGGACTTTGTTGAAGGTGTTCCCACAAGTGGGCTTCAAGGTCTTTTACATTTGAAATAGGCCTTAATGGTGCTAATTAAAATAAAATAAATAAAAAAACAAATAAACAAACAAACAAACCCTCATTGGTAACAAGCCCTAAAATCAACAGCCTATCTCATGCATGAGTACAACAAATGGATTTCAGGTTCTCTCCTGATAATTATCTCAGTCTTCACCACACAATCTGGAGACATGCTGGACTCATGGCACATGGAAGCCCACAAAGGGCTTTAGAAAGAAGTTGAAAACACCATGTAATTATGGAACAAAATGCCCAGGTTTTCAACTGCTGAACTAAGCCTTACTAGACTAGTCAAAGGAAGGTCAAGGCTAAGCTGCCACAGAGAGACCCTCTGGCCACAAGATTCTGGAGAGGACCATGAGGAGTCACTAGCCATTACTGCCAGTTTCCACCATTGCCACTCCTGTCAGCTTTAAGCCACCTTCCTACCCAGTCTCAAGATAACAAGGCACACTTCCATTTCCTGGCTTTCAGGGTTCTCAGTGTTCTCCCTGTGACTTGTTTTCAGATTCTGCATAGCACAGAAACCTGGGCTCTGGATCCAGGACAGAAGCCTACAAAAGATTTAAAAAATGTCAGCTCCAGAAACCAAGGGAACAGAAGATTGTGGAAGCCCACCCCCTCATCACCGGCTTCATGAGGACTGGACAGTTCTCACCTAAGAGACTGATTGGTTAAGGCTTCAGGCACTACCTCAAACCTGAGCCAAGTGAGCACAGAATTAAAGGCTGAATGACAGGCTGCTCAGTCTTCATTGTTAAAATATCACAGATCAAGGTTCAGAATATAGCTTAGTCAATAGAGTGCTTATTTGCTGATATAAGGCCATGGATTCAATCCCCTGCACTACATGCATACACTCTCCCCCCAAAAAAATTAAGTGAAGGACTTTGGGGACTAGGGTTGTGGTTCAGTAGTAGAGCGCTTCCCAAGCATATGTGAGGTACTGGGTTGAACACCCAGCACCACATTAAAAAGCCAATCAACAAACAAACTACTAATGGTATTGTGTCCATCTACAACAAAAAATATCCAAGAACAAAAAAAGACTGTGTATTGGACTTGTGCACCCTGACTAGAGACCCCATAAACACTTTTTATAAATAATATATACATATATGTCTTCAGACAGTGTATAAAATTCTCCTGTGATGGTTTTTCAAGTAACTTATATTACAGGTATGCTTCACAACCCTGAAATCCTCCCCACCTCACTTATTATTATTATTATTATTATTATTATTATTATTATTTGATGGCCTGTTAATTGCATTAATTGCCTCTGTATGGTGTTATTTTAAGGCAAAGTTTTCTTCCAATAATAGGACCTAGCCCAGAAAGAAGTGCATTGTCACTTCTGTTTATAACTTATAACTGTTTATAAGGTTAAAGCAATTTGTACATAAATATGTATATAATTTTATTTATGAAAATGATATCACAATTACTTTAATATTTTTTAAACTTTTCTGTTCTTTGTCTCATAAAAAAGCAGTTTGAACTTTAAACTCATTACAATTCCTTATATCACTTCCCCCCAAAAAAGTGACTCACAGGTATAATTCAAATTATTGAGACTCATAAATTTT
>NW_026693468.1:0-152517 GCF_021218885.2 Marmota monax | reverse complement strand
CGGCTGGGGATGTGGCTCAAGCAGTAGCGTGCTCGCCTGCCATGTGTGCGGCCCGGGTTTGATCCAAGCACCACATACAAAGATGCTGTGTCCACCAAAAAAACTAAAACATAAATATTACAATTCTCTCTTAAAAAAAAAAAAAGAAAAGAACGAAGCCGCCGCCGAAGTCGCCGCCGCCACCCTGGCTGCCACCCCCACGCCGACCCCCACGCCGGCCCCCGCTGCCTTACCTGGCGGCAGGGAAAGAGGCCGTGGCAGCCAGGAATCAGTGCATATGAAAAAACCATACTATTTATCCTGTTATATAAATGAAGTAAAATCATACCAAAAGGTTAAAAATATTAACTTTTGGGAAAAAAAAGCAAAAGGTTGCACTAGTGTTTGAAAGAAGCTAATAATAAATTTTACTATAATTAGTTGTTTCTGGGTCTCATTTCACACTTTACTTTAATTATCTATCAATTTTGTTAAGTACCCCTATAGGTGTTATTTGAAAATATTGGCATTCAGTGAATAATGCCACCAATTTTCTGCTCTGCAATATTAAAGAACTATTTCATATTTATTGCAATGAATAGTTTTGTTGAAAGGTAACAATAGTTTTTCAATGTAGAAATTACTACGATAAATTTGGATGTTCCCCAAAAGTTTTTAACAACCCTATTTGATGAACTTTGTGTGATAATGTATAAGAAAAGTTGCTTCCCTACACCAAACCAGACATCATTGGAATAACCTTGTGTAATATCAGCATATACAAGTTTAGAGGAGGACTTTTGCATCTTTTCTCTTTGTACTTCCCATGTACAACATGGCTTATTTTTCATAAGCAAATTTCTATGCTTGTTCAACCTCTAACACATCTCAGAACTTACTAGGAGGGATCCATGACAATCTAGAAACAAACATATGTGAGATAGTGTATAGATTAATATATGAAGAAGTTCAAGAAAACATTTATCTGGCCAGGAGCTGGTGCAGTAACTATATAAAAATCTAAAAACTGAAATTGAAAGAAAGATAATACTCTTGAGATTTACTAAGCATCATGTAGTCTTTGGAAGCAGATATTTTAAGTAAGAAGCTCTTTATGTCCACTGCATTTTTCATATGAATATTTGCTCTGGTTTTGAGGGACACAAATTTTAGCCAGTAAACTTTTGGCTTGATACAGCATATTAAGAAAGCCCACCATATTCTTTATATACCTAGGCATGGTTTACTAAACATCTATTGAGTTTTTGCACAGACTTTTCCATTCTTTTATTATACCTAGCCCATTAGTCTTGTCCCATTCAAATTCATTCATTCTTCAAGAAGTAGTTTAATTAAATTTCCTATTGCCTTTAAAATAAAATCTCCACTTAAATAATTTCTATATTCTAAAGAATTTTATTGTAGCATCTAGAATCTTTATAACTACTAAGAAATGGCATTATAGGTCTCATTTTTACCATTGTCTCTTTCATATTACTTTCATTATGATTTGAGTATGTCCCCAAAATGCTCAAGTTTAGAGGAGGACTTTTGCATCTTCTCTCTTTTTTTTCCAAAAGTCTTTTTGAAAACTTAGTTTTCAAAGGGAGAGATGTGGAAAACTAGTGGAATGTTTTAAGAACTGAGATCTAGTAGACTGTGGTTAGATCATTGAGGGAGATGCCCTTGAAAAGGGTTAATGTAATTTTCATGGGACACAGGATAGTTCCTATTAAAGCAGATTGTTACAAAAAGAGCAAGACTTTTCTCTGAATCTTTCTGATTTCCTGTCTCATTGTGTTCTCTCTAATTCTCAAATGAGCCCTCACCATAATACCATCTCATGTGTAACAAAGGTGAATGGGCTGTCACAGGAGCTGAGAAGATGCTGGTACAATGCATTTAAATCTTCAGAACAATGTACTCAAATTATTTATTTATTAATTTATTCATGTATTTATTAGTTGTAGTTGGACACAATATCTGTATTTTATTCATTTATTTATTTTTGTGGTGCTGAGGATTGAACCCAGCTCCTTGCATGTGCTAGGTGAGCACTCTACCACTGAGCCACAACCCCAGCCCCTCAGAAAAAAATTTTATGCATTTTATTTCTTTTTGTACATTGGCCTGTTTCAGGGAATTTTCTACAGCATTATAAAACAGACTAAAACAACAAGATTAAATGTCTTTGAGTCTAAGGCCTCTTAGTATGAGAGTGAGCAGAACATCTGAGATTACATTTTAAAAGCCCTGGTATAGTTTAGATGGTAATTACTTAGCATTTATGATTCTTATTTTTGTTTTTTATATTTCAAAAGTGATATCTTGTATTCCTTATATTCCTTACGGTGCTTAGGTTAACGTATTGTCATTTACTTTGGGATCAAATATGTAGAATTGATTCTGTTTAGTAAAGCAAAAGCAAGAGTGGCTCCTTAAAATATAGCAAAAACTTTATGATAATATTTTGATTTTTTATGGGAAATTTTTATGATTTTTAATGGGAAGAATTGTCTCATTGCTACTGATCATAGATAGAATTTGAATACATGGCTATATCTTGATGACACCCATTAATCAGAAATGGTCTGAACTGACTAGATCAAAACCATTTAAAACCATGAATAAAGAGGCAGATTGAAAAAATAGGTTTCTCTAGCACCATATTGAGTCTCCTATTAGTGTACAAATTATAGTATTTTCTACCAGTGAAAGAACTCAAAATCATGTAGCTGCATTTTAAGACTCGTATATTCACACAAGTCACCATCAATCATAATACAATTGTAGGAAGAGAAATGTATATCTTCAATAGCAGAAAAATCAAATACATATAATAAATATATTTATTTATTATATACATATAATAAATCAAATACATATATAATACATATAATTTGCCTTATGCAAAAAAGACCTCTTCATTTATGTCATACTTCTTTTAGCTTCTAGGTTACATATCATTGGGCTCAAGATATTCAACCAGAAGAAAGTGGATTTGTTTTATGCTAGATAAGTAAACAACTGTTACAATTAGAATGTAGAGTAAACATATTTTTATTTGGGGTTCAGTTTTTTCAAGAATGATGGCTTCCCCCCAAAAAAATAATACAGGAGATTTTGTCCTCCACTTCACCCAAATGTGGAACCAACAGGCAATCTACAACAGGTATTGAAAGGTCATGATGAGACACCAAACTGCAGTTGTTTTTCTCATGTTTTTTGTATCATTCATTGCTGTGGAATTTGATTTGAATATTTGAAATATAAAAACTATATTTAAAAATAAACATAAAATATTCTTTGGTATTTTAAGTTAATTTTAAGGCTTATAATACACAGTATAATTACCTCACATTTTTTCTAATGCAATCCCAAGACAAAGCAGTTGGGATATATTCTACATGAAAAAAAAAATACTTTTACTAAGTAAAACTATGTTGTTCCATGTAAAACTATGTTGTTCCATGTATCATACATTTCTCTGCAGTATATGTTTGGCCTTAAAATTCATAGAAGTGAATGCTTGATGGGGCTGCCAAAAGGTTTGTATTATCTTGTCCTGGTGAATATTGTGACAGAATATATGGAGGATGAACCAGAAGATTTCTGAAATCGTGTATTTTTGTGGCTGGAAACTTTTGAAAGGTGCATAATTGTTATTAATGAAAAAGACTGACTAAAATCAGCAATGTTCTTTAATCTGTACATAAGTGAACAAATTATTTGATAAGTAAAAATTCCTTGTGCAGCCAGGGATGGCTGAAATTCATTATACTGAGACTCTGGATATCTCATTTCTAATTTTACCTCTATTCTTTTCTAGCTCAATAAATCTCTCTATGTTTTTTTCTTGCTTTTAAAACCAGAGGAGCAATACTTGCTTTTTTAACTTTCTGGATTGTTTGCCAATTTGACTGAAATAAAACATGCAGAAATCTTTTGGAATATATTACAAACTATACAAATGGAAATGAATAATCTTTGCTAACTTTGTGACTCTTTTTCTTTCAAATGCTCTTCTAGCTCAAAGTGGGTAACTTATCTTTCCTCAATTACCTCTGATTATATTTCCATTTTCCCCCTAGCATTTGGAAGCCACACTTCATCCACTATTGGTCTATTGCTTACGTCTTTACAAGTTTTTATTTGTATATTGCTGTGTGTTGATCCAATTGATTTTTCTTCTCATTTAGTGTAATTTCATGTATAATTAAATTGGTATAAATATGTCTATATTGGAGATTGTACAATGTACCCAAACCTTGTTCTTAGCCATATGTTGTTGTAAACTCAGTTCTTCATTAATTATATATAATATTAATAAAATTGTAAATGATATTCAATATTATTTTTGTATGGATTACATGTATAAGAAGCCTTTTCCCTACTGTATGTGGTAAGCCAACATTTTATGATAAAAAATCTAATCTTTACATACAACCTTCTCAGTTTGCCTCTTACTACTTGATCCACAGAAAATAAGACTATGAAACATAGCTCATTGATGATTTTGTCATAAGTATAAGGCCTCACTCAACCTTGATTCCAGATCCATTTCTCTGATTCCTGCCCTGAAATAACACTACTTATAGAACAACAGTGATGTCAGAATTTACTAATGTAAATGAAAACACTGATCATTGTCCTCTTTCACATAAAAATGAAATGTTTCCAATGAGGCTGAAGTCTAGAAGGCCATTATGCACACACAAGAAAGATAAAGCTCTTCTCTCCTACAAGAGCTACCTTTAAGTTTGTGTAAATTCAGTCTATTCAAATCATTAGGAAATGTTAAAATGTTTAAATGTTAAAATTTGTAATTCAAGATATAAAAATCTGGAGCTTATTATCTTGTAACTATTTTCTACTTATAACTCTTAATTTCACCATAAATACAAAAAGAAAAAATTATAACGTTCTGACTTATGCAAATTATATTCCACATTAAGTTTCATTACAATGTGTAAAAGTATTAAGAGATGCTAGAGTAATATTTACTCAATAGTATATTTTACTGTTACATAAAACATTTAGTCAAGTGGAACACTGTGAGGACTGTCATTTAACAGCAGGATGAAATACATGAGTGTTAACATATAAAGAAATATTCAGTTATAATGATATATGGAATACATAAGATAAAAAAACGCACTATAAGATGGGCATGATGGTCCATGCTTGTATTCTGAGCCAATTGGAAAGCTGAGAAATTTCAGAAGTTTAAATTCAGCCTCATCAACTTAATGTGGTTTCAGGAAATTTAGCAAGACAGTCTCAAAATTTGAAAAAGTGGGAAGAGGGCTTAGGAGTGTTTAAAAAATGGCTGAGTGTTTAAAAAATCCCTAAATTTAAACTGAAAAAAAAAATAAAGTTTAAAATATTACAATTCAGTGTTAAACATAAAAAAATAGATTTTATATAATTTTTTTCTGCAGTATTCAAAAGTGAAAATAGTAATTTTTGATTTAGAAAAAAATGGATATGCTTTCAAAGATGAAAGGTTTCTGCACTATGCATGTATGATATTTATGATTGATATTTCTACCAAATAACTTGATCATGCTTAATATATTTAAGCAAAAGTTAAAGACAACTACTTATTTTCCGTATTTAAATGTCTTTTGTCTTTTATTGATCCTCATATACATCAAGATGTAATGTATAGATAATGTCTTTATTATACTCTCACATTTGTCAAGGTGTTTATTATAAATGTTTCATTGTCATATAAGGCATACGTTTTTTCAGTGTTCACTACTGGTATAAGTTTTCAGATGCTCAATGAATTTAAAATTTGAAAAAAATTTTGGAAATATTATTTAACTATTTAGTGTTTCTGAGCACAATCATTTCTCCAAAAATCAGCAGTGTTTAAGAAACATGTGGCCATAAAGCATTTTTTTCCCAAAACGATTTTTTGTATTCTCTTTAACCAGTATGTATCCACAGGTGCTGTGTATTAGTGAATAAATATTGGAGACATTGTCACATTGTCAATTTTCACATTTCAAAACTTTCTCTCTGCTGTGGTTATTGTAGTGAGCATTAAATGTTGACCCCTTCTTAGAAGAATGGTACAATGGTCTTTCTCTGATGTCTAGTAATGTATGATATATAATTTAAAATGTTTCTACATTCTCTACATTTATGTCTTCTTTCTGGAATAAATAGCCTAGTGGTGAAAAAGAATTGATTTCTTATTAAAAGCTTTGCTGCATTGTTTCCATTTGTATTGGTACTTTTCTGTATAAATTCTGTTGTTAATAAGGTTTAGTTTTTCTTTAAAAGTATTATCACTTTATTCACATTTCATGTTCATCAGGGTGTCTTTTCTTGCGATGAATAAAGTTTATTTTTTATTAAAAGTTTTGCCACATTATTCATATTTGTAGGGCTATTCTCCAGTGTGAGTTATGCTGTGGTGAATAAGGGCTGTTTTATTGCTAAAAGCTTTGCCACATTCCTTACATTTGTAGGGCTTCTCTTGAGTGCGAATTCTCTGTGGCAAATAAGGTTTGATATTTGAGTAAAAACTTTGTCACATACTTTGCATTTGTGAGGCTTCTTTCAAGTGTGAGTTTTGCTGTGGCAAATAAGGTTTGATTTTTGACTGAAAGCTTTGCCACCATCTTTACATTTGTAGGGCTTCTCTCCAGTGTGAGTTTTGCTGTGGCAAATAAGGTGTGATTTTCGACTTAAGGCTTTGCCACCATCTTTACATTTGTAGGACTTCTCTCCAGTGTGAGTTCTGCTGTGGTGAATAAGGTCTATTTTTTTTTTACTAAAAGCTTTTCCACATTCTTTACATTTGAAGGGCTTCTTTCCAGTGTGAGTTCTTCTTTGGCAAATAAGGTGTGATTTTTGACTGAAAGCTTTGTCACAATCTTTACATTTGTAGGGCTTCTCTCCAGTGTGAGTTCTTCTGTGGCAAATAAGCTTTGATTTTCAACTGAAAGCTTTGCCACAATCTTTACATTTGTAGGACTTCTCTCCAGTGTGAGTTCTTCTGTGGTGAATAAGACCTGTTTTTGACTAAAATCTTTGCCACATTCTTTACATTTGTAGGGTTTTCTTCAGTGTGAAATCTTTTTTGGTATATAAGGTTTAATTTTTGACTAAAAACTTTACCATATTCTTCACATTTGTAGGGTTCTCTTCAGTGTGAATTATGCTTTGCTTAATAAAGATTGATTTTTCTTTAAAACCTTTATCACATTCTGCCTACTGGAAGGCCATCTCTCCAGTGTGGGTTCTTCTGTGGTAAATAAGAACTTTTTTTAATTAAAAGCTTTGCCACATTGTTTACTTTTGTAGGGCTTCTCTCCAGTTGAAATTCTCTGGTGGTTAACAAGACCTGAATTTTTATATGATTTCTGGTGTTCACTCTCATTTGTAGTTTTCCATATTTTCTTTTGTTGTAAATAGTCAAGATCACAACTTCTATATTTTCCCCTTATCACTTTGTGAAATATATGTTTTATGCCCTTTTTGGGTGAATATTCTTGGGTATCATGATGAGTCATGACTGAAATAAACCAAAATTAAAAAAAAACAAACAGTAGTTACTAGACTGGGATAAATATAATTTTCATACATAACATGAAATTAAGGTAAAATAAGTACCTCTGGAGTGTAGCAGATTAGTAAGCACAAAGTCATCATAAATACAAAAATATATCAGTACAGCAAATATGTACAGACTCAATTACATTGAAAATATTACCCAAATTCTTGTAGAGACCACAGTATTCAAGAGGAGTACATGATTAAGAAGAGTAATATAATAAAGAGAAGGAAAGTATGTTACTTTTATCATCCACAGCCTTCTGTCCTCTATAAGATAACATTGTGTATTTAGGAAATATCTACCAGATACCTTTACTTTCAGTAGAACAAGAGAAATGTAAAACACACAAACATTTGTTCCTTTTTCAAAGAGTGTTCATAAACTTGTTTTTGTCTACCATTACAGAGAGACATGAAAATAACTAGTAGATTTCGAGTGATAATACCACAAATATTCAACAATGGTAAAGAGGCTATGAACTCTTAAAAAGAAATATGAACAAAAAATTTACTAAGAAATATACACAAATATGTCTATAAAATTTTCCATAAAAACATTTTAAAAGACTACAAAAACCTTGCATAACCTATGGCCATAATACTTGGATGAAGTCAACACATGGCAATCAAGTATAATAAATTGATTTTTATTTTTTTATTTCATGTGATATGATGATGTCTTTCATTGACAAATAAAACTTTGCTATTTACTAAATATATCATGGTATTTAATACTATATATGCAAGGTAAAATGACTGAATAGAATGAATTAACATAATCATTATTTCATATAATTTTCAATTTTGTTCTTAGAATGTATTGTATTAATTCTATTAGTATTTATGAAGAACATAATACACTCACCGTGTGGTAAAACAAAACTCTTTGGGGCTGGGGATGTGACTCAAGCGGTAGCTCGCTTGCCTGGCATGCGTGCGGCCCGGGTTCGATCCTCAGCACCACATAAAAAGATGTTGTGTCCGCCAAATACTAAAAAAAAAAAATATTAAAAAAAAAAACCTCTTAATTCTCTTATCCTCAATAACAAAAAAAATATGGACACTTCGACTATAATATCAACCCTACACAAATATAGTACCTGGTGAGCAAACTCTTACTCACTAAATTTCTGACTTCCACATGTGAATCAAATGCTCCTGCAACTTAATCTCTACCTGCCACATTTCACTTAATGGAAAGTCCTGCATATATTTCTTATAACACTTTATGAACCAAAATATTTTCATAACTAAATAATAATAGTATATAAGTACAACATTTTTACTCATTTGATCATTGATGGGCACATACATTGAGTCCCTAGCTTTAATACTGAGAACAATATTTGCAATAAACACAAAAGCAGAGGTATCTCTTCAATTTTCTGATTTAATTGTTCATGAATACATATTTATTACTGGTAATTCTAGATCTTTAGGTCATCCACCTTTTAATTTTTCATGTGTGATGCTATATCACAAAGTCCTATATCACTGAACTGCAACACAAGTCTTTTTAAAATTACTTGAGTCATGTTGTTTCTAAATTTCTGTGACTTCCTTCAAACATGAAGTACTTTTGCCTGGTCTACCAATTAGCTAATATTACAAGGATGCAGCACTGTTCTTGCATATTTTTATTTATTTAAAAGCTTTTATACTTTTTTACTTAAAATGGACTACTGTTATAACCTAATGTTGGCTTCTTTAATGAACAAATAAAAAATAGTACAGCAAATAAAAACAAAGAGAAGCATGGATTAATCCAAGTGACCAAAAAAAAAAGAGAAAACATTAAGAATTAAACGTTAGGATACTGGCAATTATGAATTACTCAAAGAACACTAAATAACTATTTAAAGAAAGTTTAGAGAGTGAAATTGAGGCAAAAATATTAACATTAATAAGCACAAAGTGTATGTGAATAATTCTTTATGAAAAAATGAAAGGGGCATTCCTAGTGTAGAAAGCTCAAATTCTGTCAATATGGGAGAGGCTTATCAAGCAATATATATATATATATATATATATATATATATATATATATATATATAATATATATGAAAATAATCCAAGCATGTCACAATAAAAAGCAATGATCCAGAAATTAAATTATTAATCAAAATAGAAAAAATAGGAAATATAGAAAACAACTTATAATGTAGAATTATAGGGAGTTATTCACTTCAAAGTATTTATGATTATTAATGCATTATTGCAAAACACAAAACAAAAGAAAAAATAATTACTAACAGAATTTAATCTAAAAAAAGAAATTGCCAAGTCAGTTCCAGCAGAGAGCATGGAAAGTAACGAAGCATGATCTGCTCCTAAAGGCCTTATTTGTTTAAAGATGAATTATGCTCTTCCCTTTACATCTCATGTTTTGCACAATTTTTAATCAATGAGATATTGTTTTAAATCATGAAATTTCTCATAATCCTTTTGGATAAGCTTTTGTTGAGTGAGCAAATTGTATTCTAATACTTACCTTTTAAAACAGAAACAAACAAACAAAGATGTACCCTCTTTCATACTAATATGCATTAAATGTTGTTTTATTTATGTTAATGTGCTCAATATATAACATAAAGTTAATAATCAAAATTGGTCATCTGCATTGAATAGACATTTTATTCTCAAATAGCCATCACCAAAAAATTATGTAATATATAAGATTCCACCTGACAAGCATGACAAGATCCTATGCCTTCGATCACGTGGGAAAAAGTATAGACTGCTAAACTTATGCCAACATGTTCTCTTTGGACTCTAGATTGATGCATAAAATATAGCAATTATAAATGTACATCAGGAACTTCACAAGCTGATTCCTAAGTTTCATTTAATGCTAAAAGAGAAGAGTCCCTCCAAACAAGAGAATAATCTCCTCAAAAGAGGAGAAACATTAAAAGAGGAACCCAAGAAACTATAATTCCAGTTACTTGGGGGGATATAAAACCATTAACAGCCTCAGCTCAACAGATGTTGGCTCAAATGGGGTCAGAATGTACTCTGGATAACTTAGTTACTGCTTTGATTGCTAAACTTACACAAAACTCTGTAAATGCTTTGGTCTTAATATCAATGTACTCCTTTTTTGTACACCAGCTGTGGGAAATTCAGTACTGTCAGACCTGGACTTCTACAACCCATTACAATATCTTGACTCACTTGGATGAAATTGTTATATATGTGCCTGAGCAGAATAACTGTGTCCTTACCATCCACATAGTATTTAATAGATCAAAATCCAACACAATTTATTCATAAAAGGTCTATTCCTCTTGATAAAAACTGTGATGATTCAGTGAACCTTCTCTTTAAGGCAGAATTTGATGCTTTGACATTCTACTTAGTGGATTTCCCTGGACTAGCTCTAGGGGCTTACAAAACTATGATGAAACTCTCCTGTGCTATCATGAAAATTATTAGTCATGCAGTTAATATGCTTAATGAAGAACAAAAACAACATTGTCAAGCCGTACTTGACATTCATGCTGCAATTGATTGTTATTGTTACATCATAAAGGATATCAGAAGTTTAATAACATGTGTTACTTCAATTTAAGTGACAATAGTAATTTTATTTTAAAAGAGTTAGATTATCATAAAGATATCATAAATAAGGTCCAACAAGATGATGGACGTTTAGACTTGTTACATTGGCTAACTTTGTTCACTCAGTTTCATCTGGGTCAAAAAATGTTCCTAGGTGGATGTTTACTGATGTTGGCACTTGCTATTGTCCATACGTGCCCTTTTTGTGCCCCCACCAGCATTAAGGATATAGTAATATTACTTATTAAAATATCCTTAAAAAAGGAGGGGGGCTTTAGGTATTCTGACCTTGGAAATAGACAGGAAAGTGTGGGGGTGATGGTAACTGGCAATCTGAGTCCCACAATTGTAATTCCATGCAGTTTCTCCGTGAAGCTATTAAGACAACTATACAGGTGCACTATCTAGTTTCTGTGGTAATGTCCCTAGGAAGAAGGGGCTCTATTTTGTTAACTGTACCTTATCTTGGTTAGCTAGCACTTGGGGTTAAAAGAATACTGGGTTAGTATGTAGTCATGGTAAGAGAAGCTATGCAATTTTGGGGTATACTATGTGCAGCCATGAAGAATGGCCAGTTTTTTTCTTTTTCCCTTTTCACTGTGTATGTGTCTCTTTATTTTGTTTGCTTCTTTACAGGATTCCTCACAAGAAGATTTGTAACAGATCATGCTGGCCCTCACAACAAAACTTAAGTTTTGGTGGTTAATCTGAATAAACTGGGAAATCACTAAAGAAGAAAACAGAGGACTACAAAGAATTTGAAAGTATGATCAATGTAGGGAAGTATGTGTTCAATGATTACAATAAAAATAAATAAAATGAGCTTCTGAATTTTTTTTTTTTGCTGAACAACTAGTCTGTCAACATTTTTTAGTTTTGTTTTCTTTTTGACATTTGAATGTCTCAACTGTGTCCCCTGCTTTGTGTAGGCTACAATAGTTTACATCACTAAATTATGCTAGGTACTACTTATCTAAAGTGAAAGATGTATAACACACCAAGAAAGAGAGAGATTAAACAGTAAAATAATATATATTAAAGAGTAAAATATCTGTACTAAAAATGCCCTTATGCATTGAAACACAAATCTGAAACTCATTCTTATAGAGAAGTTCCCAGAAGATACAACAGAAGTAAATTAACTAATAATTATTAATTAAAAAATTTAAAAGGAAATTAAACTTACCCAGGAAGGCAAAGTTTCTATAGTCCTCTAACATCACATCTTTATATAAGTTTTTCTGAGCAGGCTAAAGGCATTCCCACTCCTCTTCAGTAAAATCAATGGCTATATCCCTGAATGTTAACAGTACCTGAAATAAGAATAGGTAAATAAATAACACATTGACCACATAAACATTTGCACAGTCTGTTATGTAATTGAAGTTGAAATGAGTGTTAGCAAACTATTGTGTAGGTGGTGTTTTGGAACAAAAAGATATCATTATCTACTTCTGCAGAAAAAGTGATTTCAGTTAAAAACTGTATATATACTCCACATTTATAAAACACAATATAAAACTCAAGCATTACCACACAAATATATATTTTGTATTTTTTATATCATGATCTAAATTATACATATTGTTCAGATAAGAAAATTATGGTAATTAAGAAAGGGAATCCTCACATTTTAATTGTACAACCACTAATCTAGAGATTTACTAAAGTGTAGAATCTTATTTGATTTTTCTCTAATAGAGCTGGCTGTTCTTAATATGGATTGAGATCCCTAGAAATTCCAATACCAAAGGTATAAGAGAAATTTTGAAATGTAACAAGGTAGACAGAGCACTTAATGGAAATATTTAATAGTGAATTTATGTTCAAACATTATATGGTATTTGTGTATGTTATTAATATTGAAAATAGCAACAACAATCCTGTTTGGATTTTCATTTTTATAATTTTAACATTTTTTAACATACAAAACAATATATACATTATACATATATATATATATATATATATATATATATATATATATATACACACTTTGATTGAGGTATGTATTGTATGATGTTTATAATATAATATACATATAGCTCTTCAAACAAATATAATTTTTTTTTATTGGTTCTTTCTAGTTCTACATGATAGTAAAATCAATTTTTATGGTATGAAGCAAGCATGGAATATATCTTTTCCTAATTAAAATCCTGTTCTTATCGGTGGCTATGATGGTAGGATTCACTCAGATATATATATATATATATATATATATATATATATATATATATATATATATATATATATATAATATTTTTATCCCCTTTCCTTTTATTTATTTATTTACTCATTATTTATTTATTCATTCATTTTTTTTAACCATTGTGCCATCTACTGATCTTCTTTTCTTACCCTTCCCCACTTTAGATTTCACATATCAGCAATAACTTTCAACCTTTGGTTTTAAAGAAATAGTTTGTTTTTCTTAGCATAAAATCTCCAGATTCATCTATTTACTGGCAAATGTCATAAAGTAGTTCTTTTTATGGCTTATTAATAGTTTATTGTTTACATAAGCAACAGTTTTTTATCCTGTAATCATTAAATGGACCCATTCATCATTGAATGGTTGATTTTATAGCTTAGCTATTGTAAATTGTGCTGCTATAAACATTAATGTGGCTGTGTCAATTAGTATGCTAATTTTATGTCCTTCGGGTATATACAGTCAAAAAAACTGGGTTAAATTGTGGTTCCATTACTTTAACAATATCCATACAGGTTATCATCTTTCACTTAGACCTTAATACAGCTGCAATAATTGGAATTCATCTAAACCTGAAATTGAAATACCATGTTCATTTAAAACATAATATGGGTAAAGTAACTGATAATACTGCAAAACAGTAACTGATAATTCTGGGAAAGGGGGAATTTGTCATTGAACAAGAAGCTAAAATTTTATATATAAATACAACTCACAATACTGGGGCACAAATTTAAAATCACACTCAGCAACTATCTGAAGATACAAACAAATTGAAATGTTCCAGGTATGTAGCTAAGTGGTACAGTACCTCTGGCTCAATCCACAATACTACATCTCCAAAAAGAAGGAGAATGAATTCAGGAGGAAAGAAAAACTGAAATACCTATAAAGTATCTCAACCCCCTCCTGGAGGAAAAAATACATGGAGTTGTCATTCTGATGATCTCCCCACTCCAGAATCCACAAAAATCTGAGAAGATTCTAAAATGTTGCCACAAATGTTCTCAGATAGAACTTAAGGTAGGGGCTGAAGATATTCTATAGGATATTATAGGACTTTGATGGTCTAATGTTAATATATGTTCCAGTTGACTGGCCAGTGGAGATCCATGGCTGACCTTTCTCAGAAGAAGACACAGGTCTGAAGAAACTAAAGATTACACCAGGGATTCTAGCCAACCATTGCCAGTTTCCACCATAGTCAGTGCAGCCAGTTTCAACCACTCTCACCATCCCATCTCAGGATTTCACTGCACACTCATCATTTACTATATTTTTAGGAACCAAGTGTCCTCCCTATAAATCACAAAGTACCTATACAGGAGAAAAAAATCAGGTTCACTGAACATAAGTGAGGGAGCCTAGGAAAGGATATCCACACTGGCAGGCTTCACACCAGATGGTCAAAACTTGCTTCTTTTTACTGAATGTGTGCTGGATTGGACAATGCTTGTATAAGGGCTCCTGATTGGACACAGCTTATGTCTTTACATGCTCAATCTGAGCCTAGTGAGTTTTTTGAGTGATAGGAGATAACCTCAAATCCAGAAGTAAATGGTGTCACAATTCAAGGGTCTTTCTATACATTTATTATTATTTTTTTTCTTTTGAGGCTCTGGGAATTGAAATCCAGATCCTCATGCTTCAGCTATTTTAAGGCAAGGTATCCCTGGAGAAGTAAAATCCAGCCAACCCAGAAAAGCATTTAATTTGTAGATTATATATGTAAATATATTATTCATGGATGGAAATAATACAGTGACAATCCTGTAAAATTTTAGTTAACTTCTCTTGTATGGAAACAGATTTAACATTAAAATTATATGAGGTGAAAAGATAATATTTTTTTAGAATTCATATAAAAATATAAAAATTGAATTTTATAGCATAACCCAAATTATCCACTATGTGAAAATTACCATTATGTGACTAAAATATTACTAATAAATTATATGTAATTTTGGAACACCACCCTCACAACTATGTCAAGACTCCAGAAAAATCTCAGTTCACAGTACCATATTTGAGAGTTATGCTTGTCCTGACTTCAGGAAGATGAAGGACATGACCACTTCTTTTTATGCTACAGGTGAAAGATACATTTTTTTAACTGATATTTCTCCTGAGATACAGAAAACTAGAGATAAACTGCCCTGAGTGAAGGCAGGGAGATTTAACCAGAAAGTGTATGGTGTGTGATTGTGTATGTGTGTATGTGTGTGTGTATGTGTGTGTTTGTTTTTTCCCCAGATCCAAAAATTTGAGTCTATTATTTAAATTGATTAATGGTATATTCCTTATTTTATGACATGCCCTTATACCCAATGGCCTGTCTATAACATTTTCTTTTAATTCCTAGGATGAAAGCCCTTTGAGAATGTGGACTTGAAATCAAGATGAATTGTGTTGCTATGCATGATGCCATACTCTTGTAATCCCAGGTAGGGGATTTGAAATTTTGCTTCTTTAGGAATACTACTAAAGCACAAGAAATAGAAACAAGTGTCACTAAATGGGATGAATTACAAATGAAAAGATTCTTCTCAGCAAAAGAAACAATCAGTGAGGCAAAAAGTGATACCAGAGAATGGGAGCAAATTTTTACCACATGCACATCAGATAGAACCCCTAATTTCCAGGATATATAAAGAATGTAAAAAATTAATGCCAAAAACCAAATTTCCCAATCATTAAATGAAATGGGCTAAGGTACTGAAGAGGCACAATTGTTAGAAGATAAACAATCAATCAATAAATAAAAAATGTTCAACATGTATAGCAATTAAAGAATTGTAGGTCAAAACTATTCTAAAATTTAATATTACTCGAATCAGAATGGCAGTTATTAAAAATACAAGCAAAAATATATGTTGGTGAGGATGTGGAGAAAAAGGCCCACTGTTACACTGTTGGTAGAACTCTAAATTGGTGACACCAATCTGGAAAAGAATAAGGAGATTCCTTAGAAAACATGGAAATGAACCATCATTGACCCAGCTATCGCACTCCTCAGTTTAGACCAACAAGAGCTAAAAACAGCATAATACAGTGGCATATCCACATCAATGTTCATTACAAACAATTCACACTAGGTAAACTATAGAACCAATCTATATGCTCTTCAATAGATGAATGGATAAAGAAAATATGGTCTATATACACAGTGGAATATTACTGAGCATTAAAAGAGAATAAAATTATGGAATTGGGAAGTAAATGGATGGAGTTGGAGAATATCATGTTAAGGCAAGTAAGCCAATCCACTGAACCAAAGACCCAATGTTTACTATGCTAAGTGGATGCTGATCCACAATGAGGGAAGTGGGAGGTAGCATGGAAGAAATGAAGAAACTTTGAATAAGACAAAGGGGAGGAAGGTGATGGGAGATGGTAGAGAGTTAGGTAAGATGGTGGAATGAGATGGAAATCTTTTGCACACAAAGCAGAGTTACATGGGTTTTGTAACTATACTTCATGTATAAAAGACATAAAATTTTGTGCTCCACTTGTGTACTATGAAGTGAAATGCATTCTGCTCTAATAGCAAGTTATAACAAATTAATAAATTAATTGATTTTTAAAAATTCAGGAAAGAGACTTGCCTTCCCCTAGATCTATACACACAGACACACACACACACACACACACACACACACACATATATATATATATATATATATATATATATATATATATATATAACATGCACATATTTAATGTATATAATTTATATTTTTTTTCATATTTTTATTGATTTTTTAAAATAAATGACAACAGAAGAATTACAATTCTTATTCCATGTATAAAGCACAGTTTTTCATATCCCTGGTTGTATATAAAGTATGGTGATACCAATTTGTGTATTCATACGTATACTTTTGATGATGAACTCTTTTACATTCTACCAATCTTGCTAATCCCCTGCACCCTTTTTTTTCTTCCCACCTCTCTGCTCTATCTAAAATCCATCTATTTCTCTCATGCTCCCCCTCCCTACGCCATTATGAGTCAGCCTCTCTATATCAGATAAAACATTTGGCATTTTTTTTGAAATTGGCTAGCATCAATTAGCATTATCTTCTCCAATGCTATCCATTTACCTGCAAATGCCAGATATGATTATATACCTAGAAAACTCAAAATGCTCCACCAGAAAACATCTAAAACTAGTAAATAAATTTAGCAAAGTAGCAGGATATAAAATCAACATCCATAAATCAAAGGCACTTCTGTATATTAGTGAAAAATTTTCTGAGAAAAAAATGAAGATAACTACCCCATTTACAATAACTTCAAAAAATAAGATACTTGGGAAGCAACTTAATGAAAGAGGTGAAAGATCTAAACAAGAAAAACTATAGAACCTTAAAGAAAAAAAAATCAAAAAAGACCTTAGAAGATGGAAAGGTCTGCCTTGCTCATGAATAGGCAGAATTAATATCAAAATGACCATGCTACCAAAAGCACTATACAGATTTACTGCAATTCTGATCAAAATCCCAATGACATTCCTCATAGAAATAGAAAAAGAAACCATGAAATTTATCTGGAAAAATAAGAGACCAAAAATAGCTAAAGCGATCCTTAGCAAGAAGAGTGAAGCAGGTGGCATCACTATACAAGACCTTAAACTAGACTACAGAGCAATGGTAACAAAACAGCATGGCATTGACCAAAAAAAAAAAAAAAAAAAACAGACTGGAAGATGAATGGTACAGAATTGAGGACACAGAGACTAACCCACAAAATTGCAATTATAATATATTAGACAAAGATGCCAAAAACATGCATTGGAGAAAATATAGCCTCTTCAACAAACCACTATCTCTCACCATGCACAAAACTCAACTAAGTGTATCAAGAACCTAGGAATTAAACCAGAAACTCTGCATCTAATAGAATAAAATGCAGGCTCTAATCTTCATCATGTGGGATTAGGCCCCAATTTCCTTAATAAGACACCTATAGCTCAAGAATTAAAACAAATAATCAATAAATTGGATAGAATAAAACTAAAAAGTTTATTCTCAGCAAAAGTAACAATCTGTGAGGTGAAGAGAGAGTCTACATCCTAGAATGAATTTTTTACCCCTCACACATCAGATAGAGCACTAATCTCTAGGGTACATAAAGAAGTCAAAAATCTAAGCAAATAATAATAATAATAATAATAATAATAATAATAATAATAATAATAATAACAATAACCACCCAATCAAGAAAAGTGCCAAGGATCTGAACAGAGAATTCTTAGAAGAGAATATACAATCAATCAACATTTTTTCTATATATCTGATTGGTTATGCTGCTCCCGTTACAGGACCAAGCATAGTTCTGGTTCAGTTTCTAAGGAAGGGACACATGAGCAAGAAGTATTCTCACCTCTCCTTTATAAATTATCAAATAAAATTTTCTATGTCATTTTCTAAACATAGCTGGACATGGAAAATATGGGCTTGAGCAGAGAACATTTTTATTAGAAACACAGTGTAAAAGAAAGACAAAAATACGATAATTATTTGCACCACATTGAACCACAAGAGAAATGGAACCTGGAATTCAGAAAAGAAAGATTCAAATTTTTATACTTGGGAATGGAGATGACATGGATGTCTAAAGTGAAAAGGTTATCATAAGCTTTTAAAAGATAATTAATGTGAGTGGCAGATAATGGTTAACCAATTAGAATCTGCACATTGTCTTCCAGTGGTTTTGTCAGAGTGCACTACAGAACACACAGGTATTCATAGCCTCCATGAAGAGCATTATTCATCTGTGCCCTCTAAAATTATTCCCATAGTACAGATGAAAAAACATGGGTATCTGGATACTAAATGGCAATTCAGCAGCCCCCATAAAACTACCCAGAGACAGAACTGTATAAAATTTCTTCAAAGACCATCAATGTGTTGTTAGCTCCTGACACAGGATATCAGTCTGGGGAAATATTATTTTCTCTCTATTTTGAAGAGAGTGCATTGACAATGCATTTCAGGGGAAACATAAATATTTTTTTTTCTTTCATGTTAAGAAACTCTTCTGATACAGAGCTCTCAAGACAGATTTCTTAGAAGGATAAATGCCTGGAGATTACAAAATTAAAAAAAAAAAAAACATATCAGTGGCCCTGAGTGACTCAGTAAGGAAATAAATCTAAAAGGCTTATTAGAAACGGAAAAGCAAAAAAGTAACTATTTCTAAAAATAAATATGCTCATTAGTTGCTTTCTCCACAACATCTCATTAAATAAACAACAAATTATGTATGAATATTTCTAGGATTGGCCAAATGTTATCCCATATAATTTCATATTAAACCCCAAAATCCAGATAATAGAATTCATGATTCACTGCCAAAAATATTACAGAAAAAAATTTTAAGTTGTGGATGTTTAGTAAACATGTCATTTAACAATTTCGTTACCATATGATTTTTAAGAAACTTATTTATTTTCCTGCAGCCATAGTGTAGAGAATTTTCTTATTTATTTTTCCTGTAGTAATTAACAAAGATAAGCCTTAGAATCCACTTTAAATAACCTACCCTTACAATCATACAAGAAACCTATAATAAATGATGAGTAAAGAAAAAGTCAATTTTAGAAAATAATTTATACCTTTTTCTTTTTCTTGAAATCAATCTCTAGCTGCATTTTTGGATCCTTTTCTAATCTTTTAAGCCAAAAAGATATAAAGGACAGAAGTTTGAACTGCAAATTTATACATGAGATATGTTTATTAATTATAAAAATTTAAAATCTTTAGAAATTTAAGAAATATAAAATAAAAATCCATCATGGGAAAAAATTAAGTAATATTGATGAACATTTAAAACAAATTAATGATCATTAACTCAAAAAGAGTTTAAAATAGTATCTATTTGTGGAAACTATTCTGCTATTGAATATACATGATACTCCCCATCACAGAGACTTACTGAAATTAGAGCATATGTGATCATGATAACATGTAAATATGCAGTGGTACTCACCCAAACACTTGAAGAACAAGGGCATGGCTTATTTATTATTGATCTCTTGGAAGAGATAAATAATAATCTGTAGGAAAAATGGTCACTAGGGCCAGTCACATTTCATAATATATACAGTTTATAAAAGAGCATAAAACACTATGTATAAATTTTATATAGGTGACTTATGCAAGTGTACATAAGGCACATGTGTACATTTTTAAAAACAAAATATGTAGAACTTATGAGAAAATAAAAGTCAAAAAGTAAATAAAACACTGAATTATACATCCCATGTATAGATGATAAAACTCATCATTATAAAGGTGATAATTTTCCTTCAAATTACCCCACAGTATATCTCACCAAAATTGCTATGTACAAATATGAATATATCACAGTGAAGTCTACTTTTATGTGTATTTTATAAAGCAATAATTTAAAAAAAACTATAAATAAATATACAATAGAAGAAAGTAGGAGAATAGGGAAAGGGGAACTACTGGATACTGAAAGGGAGCAAATTTTATTCCATGTTTTATGGTTAATAAACCTGACTGTTAAATACAACAATAATGCAATAAAAAAAAAACAAGCATTACTTTAAATGAAGTAAGAAACAAAAGCATAAATCTTTAAAATTTATCTACAAAGTTATTTGTAACTTTAGCCTAAAACCTTTTCAATTATAAGAGCAAAAAAAGAACTTTTCATGACCTACTATTCATATATATTGTGAAATTATAATATTACAATAATCATCAAAGAATCACAATATAAATAAGATCCCTATATGAATACATATGTATGTAAAAACAGTATGCTTTATTGCAATAGCAAATTCTAGATAAATCAAACCATAACAAAAATAATCTTAGATAGGGCCTTTCTCAAAATAAATTTATACCTGTTAGCGCTGTTTACTGGTGAAGAGTCCTTGCTTCCCCAATGCTGAAGTATAACACCAGAGAAGTACACCAAGGCAAGTTTAGAGTGGAAAGTACAAGCTTTATTAATGGACAGTAGGAAAGACTTGTCCCCAGAGGAAAAATGGGACTCAAGAGGTAGAATCCATGAAAGGGATTTTTTTAAACTAAGGTCTTTTTAGCTTTTTTATAGCTTAGGTCTTCCTTCAGCTATACCACATTCCTGTCACATTACTGTCCTTTGTTCTGTTATCTTCCCATGATGGAATGTAGGTAGGAAGGCCCAAAGTGTGGAGGACAGGTGGGCTGAAGGAGTAATCTGAGCAGGAAGGGCTTTTGGATTAGCTTCTCCATGTTTGCTGTGAGCTGTTTCATTAAAATTTCCATGGGATCGGCTCAGGGCCTTGGGGACATTTTCAATTCTCCTTTTCCTGGATTCCATTCTCAATATGGTGTTCATTCTTGATTTTACTGGATATTAGAGCCAATTTACCTAACTACACTAACTACCTATCTGTAAATATGGTTTCACTACCAAGGATATGGCTAAGTAGTACAGTATCTCTCAGTTCACCTAAATTTTGTAACAAAATAATAATAATAATAATAATAATAATAATAATAATAATAATAATAATAATAGTAAAAATAAAAAAATAAAAGAAAGTAAAAATGAAAATTAGCTAGCATAAAGGGAAATTTGGTACCCCAAAATGACAGCTTCTCTCCTGCAGGAAAATGGCCCTTGGAGATTTGATTTTGATAATTATTCGAGCTGTCAATCTCCAGCATCTGGGCTGCAGGAACACACCTGGCACATAGTATTTTATGCAGATGCTGAGGATATGCTTTGAGCATAAGGAAGACAGCAAAGAGTCTCTGCCACTGACATGTTCTCCACCAGGTTGGCCAGTAGGACTGAGTACATAGTGGCCCAGTGGAGGACTTAAGCCTACAGACTCCAGAGACTGCCCAGAGTACCAATCTGCTAGCTCCTGTTTTCAACACAGCCAGTTTTGTGGTTCCAATAGTTATTCTTGCTCAGCCTCCCTCGCTAGGCCAATGTACACTCACCATTCCCTAGTTCTCAGGAGTAGGGCTACTTGGGATAGTCAGTTCCTGCACAGCAGAACAACCTGTGACTCTGAAGTGTGAGATTACAAATGGCAAAAATGGAGGACTCAGGAGATAAGAAGTGAAAGCCCACCCTCCTCCTCCCTGATGACACACAGGATTGGACAGTTCCCACAAAATGCTCTTGATTGGACGGGGCTTCAGATCATGCACATTGAATCTGAGAGAAGTGAGCCCTTTTTAGGGAATATTATCCAATTGAGCAATGAATAAGGGGTAGAATCTCAGGTCGTTGAGTCCTGCTTTTTTTTTTTTTATCTGAGAAATCTACCCCAGAGTCTCAGGCTGCTGTTATTTTAAGGCAAGGTTTTTTTCCATAAGTGGGAACTAACCCAACCAACAAAACATTTTCATTTAAACTTACAAATAAGATAATTTCAGTTTATGGATTATATATGCTTGTATATTATTCAGGAATTAATATAAAATAATGACAATAACTATCAAATTTTAGTTGATTTTTTTTTATCTCTGTTCTTTTTAGGTGGCAGATTGAAATTTGAACAGGGAAGAAACCCTCTAAAGTAAAAATGCCCAATAAAAACAAAACATAAGTGGTTGGGATTGTGGCTCAGCAGTAGAGTGCTCACCTCTCATGTACAAGACCCTGGGTTCAATCCTCAGTACCACATAAAAATATATAAGTCAAATAATGGTATTGTGTCCAGATACAGCTAAAAAATACATTTAAAAAAACATAAGGTACAAGGTGAGAAACCAGCCTCTACATCAGAGCAAAGACTGTCCAAGGAAGGGGGCATGACTCTTGTCCTTGGAAAGACACACAGAGCACTTCTAGGCATATACCCATACTGCTGAATGGTTTATCTACAAATAAGAGGAGAGGTCTGCTGTGCCTGGTGTCCCTGACTCAGTCAGGCTAGGTGGGGACCCATAGCAACCCCCTAGCAGTCACCAATCAGCATGAGATAGGGAAAATACCTGGGATGCAAGATGACCTTTACAGTAGTTTATGGTGGTTGATAACATTTTGGGAAACCATATAGTTCAGCACATACTCCCCTCGTGGCCTAAGCCAATCACTTCAAATGAATCCCCATCTTGTACTAACCAATCACCCTTACCCAACTTGTTCCCACCAGTGAATGTGCTAATCATGTTGTAGAGTTGTTTATAATTTTCCCAATGTGTATGATGATTTGCTAAGAGATGCTATGATGTATGTGGCGTACCTGCCTTCCACTCTTGTATATAAAACTGCTGACAACCTTGGGCTCAGGGCCTCTAAGCCACCAGTTGCTGTGTGTGTGGAGGACTGAACTAGCTTGCAATAAACAACTCTTTGCTGCTTACATTAATCTTGGTCTCTGGTGGTCTTTTGGGGGTCCCGCATTTGAGCATAACAGTCTCTCCTGAAACTTATGGGAAAAGAAGACAGGACTCCAGTTTTCTAGGACTGCAGTTTTATAGCACAAAAAGTTGCAAAAGGTGGGTGTCTTGAGAACTTACACGAATAACAGGATTTTGACAAGCATAATACAAAGGCAGGTAGTAGGTTAATGATCTAAATGGTTCAGCACTTAAGGAGTAAGTTTATATCACAACATCAGAATTTATGATGCACCACTAAAATTTCAGAGTGAGTTGTTATTTGGTCTGGGAAAGCCAGAATTTATGAGTGAACACTAAAGTTTCAGGGAGGGTTGTTATCTCATCAGGGAAAACCAGACATGGGTGAGTTCAAGGCACTGACATGCATTTCAAGCAAGTTTACAAATCACAGTAATTTATAATGAAGCAGAAATTAACATTTCATGCCTTTGTGATGAGATGGCTCCAATCTTAAAAGGAAGTTAGGCTGGATTTCTCACTTGCTTTAGCCATAGCTTTTAAAGTATATGTTTCATATTTTAACAAGTATGAGCATTAAATTATTAGTATTAATTACTAATAATTTTTTAAAAGACCAAGTAAAATAGGAACTAAGATATTTGTTATTAAATGCATAAAATTTTGATTAATATATTGATAATATAAACATGTAAAATTTTGACAATGATAAAAAAGACTTTTAATATAAGGGCTTCAATATTACAAGTCCCTCATGTTCAGTGCATCAGTCCTTCAATGATTTTTTCATTTTTCTTAGGTCATTTTGAATTACACTTCTGCAGATGTTTGTTAAGTATACAAATTTAAGATTTTGTATTTTGTAAAGTAGAAAAATGTCAGATTTGAGCTCCTGTCAGGATTTTAAAATGTATAAGCCATGTGGGACATCTTAGTACTTTTTTTCATATTTGCACACAGTCCAATTCTAGAGATGAATGAGTTGGAGTTATAGTCTAATGTCCTGAGCAAAAGAGAAATTGCCTTAGGCTATTTATAAAGCTTTTAACTTTTCTAACTCTTCAGAATTTTTGGTAATTTGGAAAAAAAATTATTTATTTTTAGAAATGAATTTTTTGAAATTAATTATTTATCTTTCCTGCATTATTTTTCACTTTCATTGATTTTTTTAGAAGAACTAACAGAACAGAATTCCAAAAGTGTTCCATGTAAATTTAAAGGTATATTTCTAATGATCAACATAGAAAGCAGAAGCAAAACATCATCTAGTTTGATGGTTCTGCCTCAACCTAGAGAGTTATTATTTATTTCTGCTATTATTCACTAGGTTCCTGAGGTTGCAGAAATCACCAACCAACAAAGAGAAAAGTCTTTTTAGTTTGTTTCTCACAACCAATTCAAGCTAAAATACACTAGTATCACTGTAGTTTCAGACCAAAGTGTGTTTCTAAATAATAAAAATATGTATACATAAATATATAAATAAATATAAAATAAAATATAATATTAGATAGATTTTTTCCTGGATAATCATCTTGTACATATTTCCCTTTAGACACAGTTCTGGGAACAAAGTGTCACAAATACGACATGGATCCTACATTGCTACACAGAGTAATTAAGGCACATACTAAGAGCTTGGTATAAAACTTGGCATAGAGACATAAATAACTAGAGAACACCATAGAGAATTATACCTAAATGCTAAGCAGCAAATTCATAGTCTTTAAGTACATGAAGAGACAAGTTATCATAGCAAATTTTATAACTCAGTTGCTGCTAATATACAGAGAGAGATATTTATTAAGAGATGGTTTTATGCAAATTTTTGGTTTAAAAGGGAAAGATCAAATAATGTAGGTGATTTAAATATGAGCAATAATATTTTTCTGCATTAAGTACCTTTTTCACAGACATATGAATTATAATTAATTCCAACCAGTAAAATGCAGAAATAGTGTAAAGATTATTCACTGTGAGTAAAAATACTTAAAAAGAGAACCGAAACTTCCATTCCTGTCCAAATGTTTATTCCTGACAAAAAGACTGCTTCTTTTGAACCATTCCTGTAGATATGATTTTTTGTAATAAATATTTTGGTGATTTTTTGCATATTACTTAATATATTTATGCTTCACATTTTCTCTTTAGTCCTATTTTACTACCTATATTCTCAAAGAAAAAAATTTCTAACTCCTAAACTCCCTTAATATTTGAGCTATCTTTTAATTTTTAAGCTTATATTATTCTATAATAAATACTGTGTTTTCAGTAAAGAATGACTATTATTATGCACCTGGCTCATTTACAGGGGTTTTGTTGTGTTATTTGGTTTTATTTATAGTGAAGTTAAAAAAAAAAGGTTAATGTTGAACCAAAACACAAAGAAAAGACCACCAACTCCAATTTTAAATCAAATTAAATCAAGATTGTATTATGTACACAAAAGCTGGCCAGAACTGTCTCTTATAAGATCCCATGCTAGAGATCATCACCCTTATCTTCAGGGAAAAGTTTTTACAGCACAAAAAGTTACAAAGGAGGTGGGTATCTAGGGTACTTACAGCTAACAAGATTTTAACAAGCATAATACAAAGACAGACAGCAGGTTGAGGATCTACATGGCTAACATTTCAAGGTAGGGAATAAATTCAGCTCCAGACATTAGAATTTATGAGCTGCCACTGAGATTTAGAGACAATTGTTGTTTGGTCAGCAGGAGCCAGAATTTATGAGGCACCAGTAAGGTTTTAGAGAGGGTTGTTATTTGGTAAGTGATAGCCAGGCATAGGTGAATTCAAAACACAAGTAGAAATTCCAAGCAAGTTTAATACATGAAAATATTGTCAGGCCAAAGAGAAATTTTAGTTTTCTTACAGAAAACAGAAATAAACTTTTTATCTCTAAAAGCTCTAAGAGAAGTTTTTTTGTATTTTCTCACATCTAATGGCTTCTGGCTTTCCTTTGTTTGTGACTATAAATGCTTCTCTTCTGTGTTTATGGGGCTTCCAAAACAACAAAAAAATACATATAGATAAGCCCTTCTCATAGGGAAGATGCTTCTAACATAGCAAGTAACTACCCTTTAACCCCACAGGGTCTGACAACCATATTATAGGATATGAAAGACCTCCAATATGCTTGTTCTTCCAATCATTGTTTGCAAATATTGACAAAAGTCAATTCATTGCACAGAATGAGTGAGGTGCGTCTCTGCTCTGCAGTCCATAACAGGTGGTAAAAATCCCCCAAATTGAGTTTAGGACACGGATTTACATGACATATCTGACAAAGTCCTAAAAACAAGAGAAAAAATAAATTCAGAGAGAACCATACCCACATAATCTCATTTGACAGAATCAAATTCATAAGAAGAACAGAGGACAGAGGCAAATCTAAAGGGATTTAACTATATTTTCTTTTTCTAAATTTCTATTAATCTCTCCCACAATTATAGATTACTGGATCTCCTCAGTTACTACTTGATCATTACCTTCAACCTACAATGCATGAGGCACACTGAATTTACCCTCATACTCATGTACTTATCACTTATTTTTTTTTAGAAATGCATATATATGTGAATATATTTTTCCCACATTTCCAAGATTCTACCCTGAAAATTTCTGTGACATCACTTTCCTGAAATGCATTTTCATTATTTCATGTCAGTTCATCTAAGTGTTCCATATCATGTGTTGGAAAAGATGAGACAACTCATCTTCTTATTTGACTATTTATAAACTATAATAAAGGTCAACCTCAGTACCTGCACAGAACATAAGTCTCATTCACCTTTCTCATTCATAATGCTTTATTTTTTAAGTAGGTAGCATAAATTTTATTTTGAAGAAGAGTAAATGATTTAAAGCCATTCAGGGTAATTTAGAGGATCCTAAAAACCTATGGTTGTGATTCTTAAACAACCTTATCACTGAAAGATCTGGATTACACTCCAGGTTGGACACTGATATTATGCTTCCATGGGAAATGGTTTCTTGGTTGTGAATATTGTCCTTTCCCTTTCCCCTATAGTCTTGGAAATGTGTGCATTGTGTGAAATTTTAGAATCATTATTTTCAACACACTTAGCATGGACCCATTTGATAATAGGAGACATTCATATTCTGAAAAAAAAAGAAGATGCATCAGCAAGCCCTAAAGAAGTGAAAAAATAATATCTGGAAAAAAAACAGTCATCCATTAGATTATTTTTTAAAAATACTAAGAATAAGTTTAGTTAGTAATACATTATTGTACTAGGAAAAGTTATATAAATGCAATTTTAATTTTTAAAGTTGTTTCTGATTACTACAAAGAGAGTATAAAAAGCTGGGTACATGGGCTGGAGTTGTGTCTCAGTGGTAGTCTACTTTGCTAGCATGTGCAAACCACTGAGTTTGATTCTCAGCAATACATATAAAGAAATCTTTTTCTTTTTTTGGTTTTACTTTTTAAATACATGACAGTGGAATGCATCACAATTCTTATTACACATATAGAAAAAATTTTGATACCTCTCTGTTTGTATATAATGTATGTTCACATCAATTCCTGTCTTCATATATGTACTTTAGATAATAATGTCTATCTCATTCCACAATCCTTGCTAATCTTTACACAACACTCCTACACTGACTACTTCACATAAACTTGCCTCAGGGATTTAATGCATTAATCAAATAGATTTTCTGCAGCCTATGCAGTGCTTTTGGAATGGCTATTATAAAAATCTAAAATTGTCATGTATGGTGGCATAAGCCTGAAATTCTAGAAGCTATGAAAAATGATGCAGGACAATTGTTAGTTCAAAGACAGCCTCATTAACCTAACAAGGCTACAATCAACTTAGTGAGAGCCTGTCTCAAAATATAACATAAAAAGTAATGTGGATGTGTCTCTGTGGTATGCACCCCTGGATTCAATACTCAGTACCAAACTAAACAAAACTAAGCAAATATCTCATAATTAATAGGGATTCCAGGGTACACAAATATGTAAAAATGTTGTTGACAATATAAATTGAATAAATATATTTTTTTATAAAAGTGTTAAAGTTCTTTAAAAGCCCAAAATAAAAATGTCACATAATCCACTAGTAATAATTTGGGGTAGCAATGCAAGGTTGTACATGCCATACTCCCAGTGGCTTAGGAGGATAAGAGGTAGAAAACTAGGGGTTTATTCTCAAGTTAAAGACCAGCCTCAAGAACTTGGCAAGATCCTAAGAAACTCAGTAAAACCCTTTCTCCAAAATAAATAAATAAAAGTGTTGGAGACTGGGTATGTAGCACACTGGTAAAGTGCCCTGGGGTTAACCTCCAGTATTTAAATAAATAAAAATATGTAAATAATAATTCTTGGTAAAAAAAAGTCATACAATCCACTAATAATAACTATTGGTATATATGTAAAGGAATTGGAATCCTTTTGCTAAATATATTGCCACACATCTATTTTTATTGTATCTTTATTCACAGTATCTAATAAAAGGAAACAAATGAAGTACTTTTTAGATAGAAAGTATATAAGAAAATGCCTTCCTGCTACAAAGCACCCAATTAGTCCATCCCTTCAGAAGCGACACACTTAAAATTCAAACTGGTCCCTAGAAGGCAAGACTCAGATAGTTGTGTTTTCTATATACTCCAAAAAATTTTGAATCTCTGGGAACCCTGTTTCAGATATTCTAAAACTCAAGAACTAGGTCATATGGGAGGTCAGAATGAGAACACAACACATAGTAGATTCTTCAATGGGGAATCTTAACTCAGACACTGTCATAACCAAAAGCAGTGTTGGAGATAAAAAAAAATAGATTCTGTTTCACTGATTTCTGGGTTATGGATTCAAGTCAAACATATATTAGAAAAAAGTTAAGGCTACTGGTTAAAATCTATGTAAAACAGGTATTAAAAATGTACCAGGGCTTGGGTGTGTTGGTGCAAGCCTGTAATCCCAGTTGCTGAAGAGGCTGAGGAAGAAAAGTGCAAAGCCACCCTTAGCAAAAGTGAGGTGCTAAGAAACTCAGTGAGATCCTGTCTCTAAATAAAGTAAAAAACAAACAAACAAACCAAAAAACATGGGAATGTGTCTTAGTAATCAAGTATTCCTGAGTTCAAATTCCAATATCCCCCATAAAAAATGTACCAGGGGGCTGGGGCTGGGGCTCAGTGGTAGCTCACTTGTCTGGCACATGTGAGGCACTGGGTTCAATTCTCAGCTCCACATATAAGTAAATAAAATATAGGTCTATCAACAACTAAGTATATATATATTTTATTAATATACCAAGTTATTGACATGGACTTTGATCTAATTTGCTGTGTACTTTAGCCCTTAAGATTGAACTTGGCCAGGCATGGTGGTGCATGCCTGTAATATCAGCTGTTTACAAGACTGAGACATAAGGATCATGAATTCAAAACCAGTCTCAGCAATGGTGAGGCACTAAGCAACTCAGTGAAACTGTAAAACCAGACTCTACCTCAGAGCAAAGCCTGTACAAGGAAGGAACATGACCTTTGTCCTTGGAAAGACCCACAGAGCACTCCTGGGCACATTCCCACCCTGCTAAGTTGTTTATCTACAAATGAGATCTGCTGCACCTGGTGTCTCTGACTCAGTCAGGCTAGGTGGGTACCCATAGCAACCCCCTAGCAGCCACCAATCAGCATGAGGCAGGGAAATACCTGGGATGCCAGATGACCCCCCTCCCAGTAGTTTATGGTGTTGGGAAACCACGTAGTTCAGCATGAACACCCCCTTGGCTTAAACCAATCAGTTCAAAGCAATCCTCCTCTTGTAGTAACCAATCACCCCTACCCAATTTTTTCCTGCCAGTGAATGTGCTAATCATGTTTTATAGTTGTTGTTTGATTTTCCTATGGAGTGTGATAATTTGCTAAGAAATGCTATGATGTATGTGGGGGTACCTGCCTTCTCCAAAGAATGTATAATACTGCTGCAAACCCTGGAATGGGGGCCTCTCAGCGTCAACAGTTGTTGTGTGCACGCGGAGGACTGAGGTAGCTCGTAATAAACACCTCTTTGCTGTTTACATTGATCTTGGTCTCTGGTGGTCTTTTGGGGGTACTGAAATCGAGCAAAACAAAACCCTATCTCTAAGTACAATACAAAATAAGGGTAGGAATATGGCTCAGTGGTAGAGTGCCCCTGACTTCAATCCCTGGTCTCCCCCCCCAAAAAAAAATGGGCCTGAGTAAATAGCTCAGCTTGTAGAGTTCTTGTCTTGTAAGCATGATGCCCTGGGGTCAATCCCCAGTACAGAGAGAGAGAGAGAGAGAGAGAGAGAGAGAGAGAGAGAGAGAGAGAGAGAGATTGAACTTGCATGAAATTTAAATTCAAGTTAGTCCCACTTTTGTTTTTTCCTGCCACACTAGAAAAGAGTTTCCTGAAATATTTGGAATGTTTCTGTGGGTTATTTATTTATTTATTTATTTACTTTTTTTTATGTGGTGCTGAGGATCCAACCCAGGATCTTTCACGTGCTATGTGAGTGCTCTATCGCCAAGCCACAACCACAGCCCCTTCTGTTGGTTATTTTAATAAAATGGTCTGACCATAAATCAGTAAACAAACAAATAAATTAATAAATAAATAAACCCTCAATTGATGATCCATTACAGTTTTTAAAATTTCTTAATTGGGACACATAAACTTCATTTAGGAGTGATTCATTCTTTTTAATGTCACCTAATTTTATTCTGTTTTTTTCTCATGTGAAAATCTCAGAATGATAAATTAAAATCTTTTAAAAATGCCCTTCAGTTCTTGTAGAAAAACATAAATGATGCATCCATTTGAAATAAAACATGGGGAAATAATGATTGATAATGCTGAAAATGGAGTTTTGAAATGAGCCAAAATTTCTCAGTTTGCCAAATGCATCTGGGTGCTTTTCTCATATATTTTGAAGAAAAAAATCTAAGAAATAGGACTCCCACCATGTGGTATGAGGAATGATACCAGAAAAAAAAATCATTTTGGTGTGCCATCTTAGAAGTTTACTAATGTTTTTGGGCATAACAAGGAGCATAATGCATTTAGAATAGGCTTTTGAAAAGGCATTCTGACAACCATATGGGTTCACTTTCATTCTTTCTGTGACCCATCCTTTTTTCTTCAAATTCAATCAGGAATCACACCTGGGACAAAGGACTTTGTTGAAGGTATTCCCACAAGTGGGCTTCAATGTCTTTTACATTTGAAATAGGCCTTAATGGTGCTAATTAAAATAAAATAAATAAAAAAACAAATAAACAAACAAACAAACCCTCATTGGTAACAAGCCCTAAAATCAACAGCCTATCTCATGCATGAGTACAACAAATGGATTTCAGGTTCTCTCCTGATAATTATCTCAGTCTTCACCACACAATCTGGAGACATGCTGGACTCATGGCACATGGAAGCCCACAAAGGGCTTTAGAAAGAAGTTGAAAACACCATGTAATTATGGAACAAAATGCCCAGGTTTTCAACTGCTGATCTAAGCCTTACTAGACTAGTCAAAGGAAGGTCAAGGCTAAGCTGCCACAGAGAGACCCTCTGGCCACAAGATTCTGGAGAGGACCATGAGGAGTCACTAGCCATTACTGCCAGTTTCCACCATTGCCACTCCTGTCAGCTTTAAGCCACCTTTCTACCCAGTCTCAAGATAACAAGGCACAATTCCATTTCCTGGCTTTCAGGGTTCTCAGCGTTCTCCCTGTGACTTGTTTTCAGATTCTGCATAGAACAGAAACCTGGGCTCTGGATCCAGGACAGAAGCCTACAAAAGATTCAAAAAATGTCAGCTCCAGAAACCAAGGGAACAGAAGATTGTGGAAGCCCACCCCCTCATCACCGGCTTCATGAGGATTGGACAGTTCTCACCTAAGAGACTGATTGGTTAAGGCTTCAGGCACTACCTCAAACCTGAGCCAAGTGGGCACAGAATTAAAGGCTGAATGACAGGCTGCTCAGTCTTCATTGTTAAAATATCACAGATCAAGGTTCAGAATATAGCTTAGTCAGTAGAGTGCTTGTTTTGCTGATATAAGGCCATGAATTCAATCCCCTGCACTACATGCATACACTCTCCCCCCAAAAAAAATTAAGTAAAGGACTTTGGGGACTAGGGTTGTGGTTCAGTAGTAGAGTGCTTTCCAAGCATGTGTGAGGTACTGGGTTGAACACCCAGCACCACATTAAAAAGCCAATCAACAAACAAACTACTAATGGTATTGTGTCCATCTACAACAAAAAATATCCAAGAACAAAAAAAGACTGTGTATTGGACTTGTGCACCCTGACTAGAGACCCCATAAACACTTTTTATAAATAATATATACATATATGTCTTCAGACAGTGTATAAAATTCTCCTGTGATGGCTTTTCAAGTTACTTATATTACAGGTATGCTTCACAACCCTGAAATCCTCCCCACCTCACTTATTATTATTATTATTATTATTATTATTATTATTATTATTATTATTTGATGGCCTGTTAATTGCATTAATTGCCTCTGTATGGTGTTATTTTAAGGCAAAGTTTTCTTCCAATAATAGGACCTAGCCCAGAGAGAAGTGCATTGACACTTCTGTTTATAACTTATAACTGTTTATAAGGTTAAAGCAATTTGTAAATAAATATGTATATAATTTTATTTATGAAAATGATATCACAATTACTTTAATATTTTTTAAACTTTTCTGTTCTTTGTCTCATAAAAAAGCACTTTGAACTTTAAACTCATTACAATTCCTTATATCACTTCCCCCAAAAAAGTGACTCACAGGTATAATTAAAAGTATTGAGACTCATAAATTTTTGATCCTTTATTTTAACTAGTGAAGTCTAAAGATTTTCTTTTTATTTTCACCTTTAAATTAAGCCCACTTTTTATAGCTTTCTTGTTGTGTAACTGACATTTAATATTCTTCAAATTTTATCCCCAATTCTGATCACTTGGACTATTGACATTTTGATTGAGGGGATCTCAAAGTGGTCATGCACAAGGTAGGAATTGGATATAGTAAGATAAGACTGGTGATTGCTGAGTATGTAGATTTTGCTATACAAAATAAGTATTAGTGGATGATGTGGGGGTAGGGAGAAAAAGAGCAATAAAAAAAAGAAAAACTTGAACATTAGAGGGGTTCAGATGCTACAAGTCTACAATGATATCATGAACATAGAGGGTATTGTTCTTGGAAGCAGCGATAAAATTTGAGGGGAAAGAAAAAGGTAATTTTTGCACAGTTCCCAAGTGAGAGAGCCAGGTGAATGGGTTCTGTGTTCAACTCTTCCCACCTAGGAGTGGAATTTATAGTTCATAGGGTATGTCTCAGTAAGTAGTAAAACAACATTTCTATATACCTTTACACTTTTTCATGGCTACAAGGTGACTTTGACAATTCCATTCACATTACATCTTTACACTTGTTAGTTATTCATTAATTAATTCATTCATTACATTTTTTATTTTTTTATTAATTCACTTTTTCTTTAGTTGTCATTGTTTTTACATTACTGGTGATTACATAATTGCATAAATATTCTGAATGTTAACATTTTGTTAAATATTGTTTTATGTGTTTATTCATACATTTAATTTTCATTTGAATGTTTTTACTTTGCCAAGCCTGATTTATATTAGACCTCAATCTTTGTTTATGAAGACTAGATAAAATCACATTATTCCAAATAACTCAAGTATTTATCATCTTGGCAGAACCTTAATCACCCGCTAAAGTTGACCCAGTCTTGGTCAACTAAAAGCTGTGTCAAGACTCCTCTTTTTTATTATACACACTTTATAATAATGCAGTATAATTCTTATTACACATATAGAGCACAATTTTTTATTTATCTGGTTTTATACAAATTATATTTACATGAATTAACTTCTTTATACATGCAATTTATATTACAATATACATCATATTCCACCATCATTACTAACCCCATAATCCCTCCCCTCACCTCCCAACCCCCAAAAGGTCATTTTGATACACACTGATGTATGCTATGAAGTTACAGAAAAGAGTATATACCTTATAATAATATGAACAGATAAAGTTTTGTAACTAATACATAGCATAATAATAATAATAATAATAATAATAATAATAAATAAATAAACTTTCCATTTAGACATTAATAAATTATATATCTGGCACTACTGACATCTTTTCAAAAAAAAAGTGATATCTTTTCCAAAAAAAGGAGGGGTTATTTGTGGGGGAAATTGTATTCTATGCTTTCTTCATATCAAGAATAAATTATTTTCAGAAGTAATATATATTTCAATATAAAAATAAAATAGAACAAGTTTCCATGCCACACACCTCTAATCCCATTGGATTGTGAGGCTAAGGCAAGATAATCCTGAGTTTAAAGCCAGCCTCAGAAACTTAACAAGGCCCTAAGCAACTATGTGTGACCCAGTCTCTGTGTGCCCCTGATTTAAATTTCCAGTAAGAAAAAAAAGAATACAAAGTATTGATGAGGACACAAAACAAATTCTCATGAACTAAAGATGGAGTAGAAATTGCTGTTATTTCATCATGAAAACTATATATATATATATATATATATATATATATATATATATATATATATATATATATGAAATACTCCTCACCAAGCAGCTTAGACCTGTAGAAATTATCGTATGTGTGTATAATGACAGTGTACAGTCATGTGATAGCATAAATCTAGAGCTATACTTGTCAATACAGTGGAAATCTGGGGCCTAGGAGGAAAGATATGGAGGTTCAGAAAAGCAAAAATAATAAATTCTGAAAAAAAATGGTTTCTAGAGCTCAGAAAGATTTTTGGTTTAATTATAGTACAAAATACCACATAAGTATCATATTGAAGTTACATTTGTTATATACATCACATGTATAATGGCTTTCAAGGAAAATATGTGGAACTTATCACAAACTAAATAAAAATTTACAAAAGTACATAAAATACCATGTACGTAAATAAAACTAATCATTACAAAGACAACTATTTTAACTCAATTTAATATATAATATTTTTCCATATAATTTTAGCATGTTTTTCTTTAAATACAAGAAGAGAGCTGGACATGTTGGTGCACAATTATACTCCCAGCAACTTGGGAGTCTGATACAGGTGTATTGTGAGCTCAAAGCCAGCATCAGCAAAATTGAGGCCCTAAGCAACTCAGTGAGACACCATCTCTAAATGTCATACAAAATTTAGGTCTGGGGATGTGGCTCAATTCCCCTGAGTTTAATTCCAAGTACCAAATAAATGAAAAGAAGGAACCAAAAAAAAATTATGTTAGAAATAAAATATATGTAAAATACCTCAAAACCTTTAATAAAAAACAAATAATATAGTTATTGTTATGAGATACATTTAATGTATGTTATAAAACTATATTGCAATAATACAGACCAATAAATCATAATATGAATCAAATCTGAAACCAAATGTAGGTCAATAGTATTGTTAAGAGCAATAGAAAGGTGTATGTAAAACTGATCATATGTAAAAAAAATTAGATATGAATAATTGAATCTATCCAACCTAAAGTTAGAATTGGGGCATAGTGGAAAAGTTCACTGCTAGAGTGTGTGAGCAGAATGTGCAAGGTAGTCAGTTCCAACCTTAGCAACACTATAAAAAGCAAATATTAAGAGGGAATGATGTTGAAAATAAAGCAGAATATTAAATGAGGCATTCTCCCTCCATCTATTGATACATTTAAGGAAAAAAACTACTATGAGTGTCTCTTTGGCAAAATCATGAATGAGTAGAGAGATTTAGATATGATGGATATTAGTCCTGTTTTAAGAAATGCACCACATTTGGGACAAAATCCCCAATTACCATCATCACCTCTAGTGAACAAAAATGTGAGAGAGGGGCTGAGGATGTAGCTCAGTTTTTAGAGTGCTTGCCTTGCATGCAAAAGGCCCTGGGTTCAATCTCTAGCACCATAAAAAAGAAAGAAAGAAAGAAAGAAAGAAAGAAAGAAAGAAAGAAAGAAAGAAAGAAAGAAAAATGAAATATGAAAGAAATGATACAAAAAATGTGGTGATATCTAGGAGCCATAAAAGCCTTCACAAGTGTTTCACCAGCTGTGATCAATACAAAGAAATACCAAAATATCAAAGATGTCAATTTATCTAAAAAAAAAAAAAAAAGAAAACATCTGCCAGCATATTTTCCCAACGGCTGTTGCTGACAGATGAATCACTCTAGTTTGTATTTTAGGTGAAATAGGGAGGAATCCAATAAACTACTCTTAGCTTGAGTGAGATTTTAATACTTCCTGAATCCTGCCCCAACCCTGATACACTAGTAATAAGGCCAGAATTACCAATTCCTCCTAGAATTTTTTTTTTCTGGGTGTGTGTATGTGTGTATTGAATGTCTCAACTTTAACATATTTTGTTTATGTTACTATGTCCCTGATAGAGTAGTAATAATGCCAGAACTACCAATTGCTCCTAGAAAGTTTATTTTTTGTGTATGTGTGTGTGGATGTGTGTACTGAATGTCTCAACTTTAACATATTTTGTTTACATTAATACATCCTGAAGTTTCAAACTCTGGAACAAAATGTGGCTGAGCTTATGTAAATCTCTGTAGATTTCAAACAAATGAATTTACATTCTTTTCCCAGCACTTTTATGAACTATGATACCAAACAGAAAGGTTAAAAACCAATGATCCCTGTTTATTCCATGCCACATTCTGGCTGTTCACAAATAACTGAGCTGCCACAAAGCCTTGTAGGTTCAAACAGCAACTTTTTATTCCCAAACTCTCACCAGCACTCTACACACACTTCCCGGGAACACACTCCCTCCACCAGGCTCCATGCACCAATTCTCCCAGAACCCCACAAGAACTCAAGGGGAACTCCAAAGTAGCAGGCACCCAAGGCAGCAGGATCCGCCCTAATCCCAGAGCCACCCTATTCCCAGAGCAGGGTCACCTTTCAACCATTCCCTCTGGCAAAAATTCCAGGCATCATTCTGACTAAACTGTGGCTCTCAACATCTCCCACCTTCTGTTTAATTAAACAACAAGCATGTGGCTTAGGGACCGTGCCTGTCTTAGGTTGTCCAGTACTACATATGGTCCTTATGCATCATCAGATGAGCTGATCTCAAGGTGCCAGCCTCCTGTCTTGGGTTGGTACTATTGTAATTAGATCTTACCCGTCATTGGCTACCGGTCCAGCATACAGCCATACTTGTGGATAGGCCTTTGCACCAGTGGGGGGGTGAGGTTCTTTGCCTCACCTCTGTTGGCCCCCAAATTTGGCCTTGGTACGAGTGGGGGGATGATGTTCTTTTTGGAAAAATTGTACCACCTATGACACCATCAGCAAAGATACCCCAGCACTACCAAAATTAGCTGTACCAACATATAGTTCACAATGCATGCAAGTGATACATAGTCCAGGCAAGTTCTGCAAGCAGTTCAAAGCAGAGGAATCCATCAATATGTCCATTTCCTCCCAAAGTATATTGACTCCGTGATTGAGCATTACTTGTTGAGTTATTATTCATTGATGCATCAGTTTATACAATTTACTGTGATTGATATCGAAGAAGCTGTAGTTTAGTTTTATCTTTGTCTTCACCGGCACTGGGATGAAGATAGGAATTCTGGCAATGATGGCTAAAAAATTATGTAACATTCCAGCAGGCACTAAAAGAAAGCAATTTTCTAAACAATTTACATTATCCTGAAGAGAATTATTAAATATAATGAAAAGGAAAGGTAAAAGTAAACAAACAGATCTGTTAATCTCCTTTTTTTGTTCACATATTAAAACAATCCTCAACAGTTGTTTACCCAATTTAAATTAAACCATTTAAATCACATGAATAAAAAAAAAAAATCCAATCCATTTTTTCATGAACGCTCCTCATATATATGGACATAAGCACATACAGACATACAACATAAAACACAAGTGTGCACACATAACATACAACACATAAGACAATAGTAAAGGCCTTGTAGCTTTACACAGGTGAAATCTCCATTGCAATGTTTAAAAAACTCCACAGTCAAAAAATAGAACTGATCAGAAAAACACTAATCTAGGTCTGTATGAGCTCAAAAAATAAAATAGAACTTCATGATGTGGGAAAGGGCAATAATAAAATAGATATTGAAAAAAGCATCCTGGTTACCACCTTCTTTTGATATTCCATCCTTCTTCCTGTAACTCACATAATAGGTCTGAATGTATTCACACAAGCAAGCCCCAAGGTTTTTTACATTTGAAATAGGCTTTAATGGTGTTCATTATTCATTAGCCTCTAGGTTTGGGAGAACCACTGTTGCAGATGTAAGCATATCAGCTGTTATGGATTTGAGCCAAGTCATCTTCTTTTTGGTCTGCAGAAATCGCTTTAGTTAGTCTCTCTGGAATCCAAATCGGCTGCTGTTCTCCCTGTGGAAACACAAAACAGACCCCTGACTCCAGACAATCACTGGGTCAGGACCTTTCCATTGTCCTGTTAGAATATCCTTCCAAAGTACCTATTCCCAGCCAGATCCACCCTAATCCTGGAGCCGCCCAAGTCCCAGAGCAGGGTCACCTTTCAACCATTCCCTCTGGCAAAAATGCCAGGGGTCATTCTGACTAAACTGTGGCTCTCAACATCTCCAACATATCTTTACAGAATACTCCTACATTGGCTACTTCATATAAACTTTCCACAGGGATAAAATGCATCAGTCAAAGAGATTTTCTGTAGCCTGGGCAGGGTTGTTGAAAAGGTTATTATAATAATCTGAAACAGCTAGGTATTGTGGCAAATATACTAGAGGCAGGAGAGGTGAGTCAGGAGGATAGTAATTTGAAAGACAGCCTTAGCAACATAGCAAGGCTATAAGCAACTTAGTGAGATATTAGTGATATACACCTGTCTCAAAAAAAGGACTGGGGACATAACTCAGTGGTAAGCACCCCCGGAGTTCAATTCCTAGCATCAAATCACACACACACACACACACACACACACACAAATAATAATCTGAAAGATACTAGGTACTCCAGAGTATATGTGTATATGTATAGATTAAAATTTTGGTTAAAATATAAAGTTAATAAAGATACTTTTGAAAAAACTATCATGGTTCTTAAACACTCAAAATAAAAATGCCATATAATCCACTAATAATATTGTTTTTAAGCAGAGTATTATTGTGAATGTCTGTACTCCCAGTAGCTTGGGAGGATGAAATAGGAGGAACTTAAGTGCAAGACCAGCCTCAGAAACTTGGCAATGGTTTAAGTGACTCAGTGATACCATGTCTTATTAAAAAAATAGGGATGTAACACAGTGGTAAAATGCCTAAGTAAATAAAAATGAATAACAATTCTTGGTTTAAAAATGCCCTATAACCCATTAATTATAATTCTGGATATATACCTAAAGAAATTGGAACACTTTTGTTAAAGAAATTACTTCACTTCCATTTTCATTGTAGGTTTACTCACAGAATCTAATAAAAGGAACCAAATGAAGTGTCTTTTAGATGCAAGGTATCCATGAAAAGGCTCCTTGCAGCTGCAGATCATCCATCTATTTGCCTTAAAGGCTGCATACTTATAATTCAAACTGCTCCCTAAAAGGCAAGACTCAGATACTGATTTTTCTGAGTACTCCAAGAGATTTTTGTACCTCTGGGCAAATTGTGTAAGACTTTTCTAAAACTAGGGAATAGGTAAATATTGGAGTTTGGAATGTGGACAACACACAGTAAATTCCTCATGGGGGAATCTTAACTCAGACACTGTGATTCTGGGGAAAAAAGAGGAAGTAAAATCAGAGTTTGAGATAAAACTAGATTTATTTCCAACATATTTTGGAAAAGGGTTAAGGCTACTAATTAAAATTTATGTAAAGCAGGTACTATAAAAGTACCAGGAAAGAGCTGAAGGTGTGGCTCAGTGGTACAGCTCTCACCTAACATATATGAGGCCCTGAGCTTAATTCTTAGTACCATATATAAATAAATAATATATAAGTAAATATTTAAAAAAAGGTAAGGGTCGGGGTTGTGGCTCAGTGGTAGAGTACTTTGCTAGTATGCATAAGGCAGTTTGTTCGATACTGGATCCACATTAAATAATAATAATAATAATAATAATAATAATAATAATAAAGATAATGTGTTCATCTACAACTAAGAAAAAAAATATTTTAAAAAAGTACAACAGTGCCAGGGCCTGTGACCTTCTAATTAACTGTGTTCTAATTAAGCCCTTGCAATTCAACTTTCTTGTAATTTAAATTAAAGTCCAGTTTCACTTTTATTTCCTGCCACACCAGGACAAAGGAGTTTGGTTGAATATTAGGAATGCTTCTAAATGTCATTTTAATAAACTTGTCTTACGTATTTAAAAAATCAGTTGAAAGCACACTTGGTGACAAGGCCATAACCCCTGTGTCTCAGGAAAATTATACATGGGTATCATGAGTTCAAAGCCTCAGCAAAAGCAAGGCACTAAGCAACTAACTGAAACCCTCTCTCTAAATAAATACAAAAAATAATTGTGCTGAGGTTGTGTCTCGGTGCCCTGAGTTAAATACCTGGTATTAAAAAAAAAAAAAAAGAAAAGAAAAAGAAAAAAGAAAAAAAAACTCAATTGAGGACAAATACATTAAAGAAACAAACAAAAACAAAATGAAACATCCTTAATTTTGAACAAATTAACTACACTATTATGATGATGGCCTTAAGTCTGGTCTAAACAACTTCATTTTAGAAACTTCAGTTTGAAACCTCCAGTCTCATCAGGCATGCCTAAAGAAGCCTTGCAGTATTGCTCTCAGACATAAACAAATCAATTCCCCTTACCCTGAGAAGCAGAGTGAGGCCTCTGGAAGGTTGCCCTCACCTAATAAGAGGGAAGGGTGAAAAAACCAGGGTGCAGACCACCAGACCAGAGGTTTCTGGCCCTGGAGTAAATGATGTCATGGAAAAATATGGTGGTTACTAATAAGGATTGAAAAGAGGGTAAAAAAGCCTTAAAATTTAGTATAAATAATAGAGCAAATGAACAGATGTTCAGCCAGCTCAATAAAAGTGCACTTGAGCTGGAGAGGCTGATGAGGACTTGCAATGACATCTCATCACTTCTCATCATTTGCATTATCCTCACCACTCTTAAACTCTACAGCCACATAATGACCTTAGTGATAGCGGGAAGGGTAAAAGAAGCTCTTCTCATGTGATGAAAACTTAACTTCAGTGGGGAGAAACCCAATGGGGAAAATAAAACCAAGAGGCAAGGTCTCCCACACACCCAACATATATAATTATATGAATAAAAATTTCATCACAATTACTTTAAAATTTCATTGAACTTTTCTGCTGTCTGGTCTTACAAGTAAGCAAATTGTATTTTAAACTTCTAAGCAATGTACTAAGGCAGTAATGTTTCCCCAGAGGGAAAACAATATAATGCATGAGTATAATTTAAAACTTTCTAGTATTCATATTAAAAATTAAGGACAGCTTAAATCAATTGTAATAACTTAAACCACTATATCCAAAATATTATTATTTTTGACAATATAAATTGACTAATAAATAAATGCATTTTTCAAGCTTCATCCTAAAATTCACTCTTGACCTCTGAGGGATATCTATGTTCACCACAGCTATATTCCAAGTTTGAGATCTATGAATACCCTGACCTCAGCAAAGTGAAAAAACTGGACACCTTAGGTCCATGTCATAGGTTATGGAATAAACTTACCAAACAACATTCTCTCAGGGCCAAAGAACAGGAGAGACTGTGCACTTTGAGAGACCTGCAATCTACAACTCAGAAGTGTACAAAAGTGGACACTGTTTCTCATAGGATTCTGGGCACAGATTCATTTCCATTTTAGATATCATACTGTAACCAAAAGAGATGGGCATCACTGGAGAAAAGACTCTAGGTCATCAGATCATCAGTAACCCAGAAAGTAGAGTCTAGACATTTTAAAGAAAAACTTATTTTGCAGTTTTGTCTTTAGCCTAATGCAGGGCTGTGATTTCAATTTTCTTCTTTGGTACGGGGTACTCTGAGAATATCATAAAATATTAAAGGCATAGATGTCTACACATATTTCTATATAAATCAATAAAGCCTGTTAAGAGATTAAAGTTTAAATTTAAATCAATAAAAATTTAACCACTACCTATAAGGCAGAATGTGTTTTTCACATAACTTCTGTTCACATGTGATTGAATCCTGACACTCAGCCTATGGTTAGTGGATTAGTTATCTACCACTGAATAAGAAGTAACTATTTAAAAATTATTGTCTCATATGTGGGCTTATCATCAATTAAGGCTGGGTTCATATGGGATCTTTTTACATCATGTAATTAGGTCATAATTGATAAGATTACTGAACTTCAGAGCGAGATATGCTTGCCAAAAAAGCACCCTTCTCAGAATCAAATATGCCGCAGTCTGGCTGGGCACAAATGCCGCAGTCTGACTGGGCACACAATCACGAGCCACCACACAGCTTGTAGATTCAAACAGCAACTCTTTATTCCCGAACTCACACCAGCCGTCTACAATCACGTTCTGGGGAAATCCACGTTCTCTTCCCAAATCCACGATCTCTGCCCAAATCCACCTCCACTGGGCTTCTATCTCCAAAATATACTGTCTGAATCCCGTGAGAACTCAAGGGGAACTCAGGCAGCAGGATACGCTTTATTCCCAGCAGGAATAATCTTAAACCTTAAACCTGGAACCTAAACTGGGAACGCCCTAAACACGATTATCTTAAAACCGGGAACACCCTAATCTGCCTTGGTCCTTGAGCAAGGTCACGTACATTCAATGTCACTGCAACATGGGGTACGCTGGCAAGGAAATTGTCATACCTACTTGGCTAATGGCTCCCAGCATCTCCCCCCCCTTCAGATTAATTAAACAACAAGCAATGTGGCTTAAGGACCGTGCCTGGTAGGTTGTCCAATTCAACATATGGTTCTTACCCGTCATCGGAAAACTGACCTTTAGGCGTCAGCCTCCTGTCTTAGGTTGATACCACTGCAATTGAATCATACCCGTCACTGACTACAGGTCCAGCATACAGCCATACTTGTGGATAGGTCTATGCACCAGTGGGGGGGTGAGGTTCTTTGCCTCACCTCTGTTGGCCCCCAAATTTGGCCTTGGTGCCAGTGGGGGAGTGAGGTTAATGTGGCTTATGGACCGTGCCTGGTAGGTTGTCCAGTTCAACATATGGTTCTTACCTGTCATCGGAAAACTGACCTTTAGGTGTCAGCCTCCTGTCTTAGGTTGATACCACTGCAATTGGATCATACCCGTCACTGACTACCGGTCCAGCATAAGCCATTGGCCCCCCAAATTTTAGACCATCACTAGCAGAAGGGAGGAGGATACAGAAATGCCACGACACCAAGCCAATTGACGGCTCCTTGGGAAAAATTGCATCACTGGTGACACCATCAGCAAAGATATGTCAGCACTACCACAATTAACATGGGGTGCGCTGGCAAGGAAATAAAAATTGCATCACTAGTTAATCACTGTCGCAGATGTAAGAATGGCCAAGCTGGAGTTCTGGATATCAGCTGTTATGGATTTGAGTCAAATCATCTTCTTTTCCATCTGTAGAAATTGTTTTAGGTAATCTCTCTGGAATCCAAATCGGCTCTTCTCCCGGTGGAAACACACAAACAAAACCCCGACTCCAGACAATCACTGGGTCAGGATCTTTCCATTGTCCTGTTAGAATATCTTTCCAAAGTACCTTAGGCTTATGTACATTTTTTGGATACATATGTCTTTCCGCAGCACTAAGTCCTTATGAATCCAAATTTAAAAAGTTTAGTGTAAAAAGCGTTATTTTAAGTTTATCTTTGGGGGATATATACCCCCTTCCAATTCCCTTTTTGCTTTAATAAGTATATGTCTGTATCTAATAGTTGTCTTAGCTTTTTGCATTTTCTATCTGTAATACCTTACTTGATATTTTCAACCATTTTTTCTTATTTCTATCTTCTAGTTTTTTTTTTTTTTTTTTTTTTTTTTTCCTAAGGTTTATATATTTACCCTTAGTTGCTTATTTTCCTCCTAGTTTTTTTTTCTTCCTATTTTGTGGGTTTAAAATTCTTGTCTTCCTACATTTTTTTATCTTTCTACATCTTCTTTAACTTTTATTTTTAACTTTCTATACTTCTGTCTTTAAAGTTTTTCACTTTAAATTTTTAATCTTCTTTATCTAAATATCTTTTATCCTATTATCTTCCCATTTTTTTAAAGTAATGCCTTTAAGATTAAGCTTCTTTCCTCCATCATGAAGGCATTTTAACCACCTTCAATTTAACCTTTTAAAGCCTTTTAATTATCATCTATACTGTACTTTTAAATGTACTTTTTCACCATCTACAACTTCACTCTTTTGAACGAGGCTTAGATTTTGTTTAAATTGCTTTAATGTTAGTTTACATGGCTGCCCTTCAAACAAAGGCTTCTTTTTTTTTAACTCCATTGAGAAACTTTGTCTCAATCTGCCATGTACAAATACCTTTTTTTTCTTTCTTCCTTTCTCAAGCTTTTAAAGTAAGTCTAGTTTCTTCAAAATCTTTTTAAACGGCATTTTACAACTTTTTACTTTACCACACAGAGATTATCTCATCTAGATAACATTTCTTTTTCCTTTAACCTTTTATATTAACATATATTTCCACATCTTGAATCTTTTTCTCTCTTTTTTAACCGTTAACCCTTTTTATAAATTCACATTTTGAAACAACTCTTATAAAATTTCTGATTTAGACAAATTACTCCACTTTAATAAGATGAAAGACTTTCATGTTTTTTATGATACTATAATACTATAATTGAAACCCAACTGAAAATTTTTCTACTCTTTGTATATAAATTACACATGATAGAATCTTAACTCTTAGTAACCTTGTTTTAGCAAAGACAGAGACACAAAGCAATATTAAACATTTTTCCATTTACCAATTTATGAAAACACACATAATGTTTAAATATATTACCTTATGGAACTTAATAAGTAAAGAGTACTTGATTTCATATTTAGTGGTTGATATTTTAACACTTTAGCTTTGTAAATTAATCAGATGTCTGTAAAAACCAAGATCTTAGACAAATGTAGTAAACAGAACTAGCCATCTCTTTCTTGTTGAAGAAAAATCCTTCTACAGGATACCATGATGGTCTCATTAATATACTTAATAACTCATCTTTAAAAAGCCATGTGCTACATTTTTGTATTTTATCAACATATGACTTAACTGTTCTTGGTCTTACTGGGGTGCCTCCTTCCTCTAACAATTTCTCTTGCTCGGAGGCGAACAACTTCAAACCTTGAGTCAACCATTTTCCCCAGTTTGCCTGAGAAAGTTCTAGGAACAGGCAACTTGAAATAAAAACAAAATAAATCAAAACAAGAACACATTGTTTTTTGAATTGGTCACCCATTCTTTCGCTCTTCCTCAAGGGTGAGAAATTTCACTTACCTCTAAGATTCAGAAGTTCCCCGCACGGGACGCCAAATGCCGCAGTCTGGCTGGGCACAAATGCCGCAATCTGGCTGGGCACACAATCACGAGCCACCACACAGCTTGCAGATTCAAACAGCAACTCTTTATTCCCGAACTCACACCAGCCGTCTACAATCACGTTCTGGGGAAATCCACGTTCTCTTCCCAAATCCACCTTCTCTCCCAAATTCACCTCCACTGGGCTTCTATCTCCAAAATACACTGTCTGAATCCCGTGAGAACTCAAGGGGAACTCAGGCAGCAGGATAGGCCCTATTCCCAGCAGGAATAATCTTAAACCTTAAACCTGGAACCTAAACTGGGAAAGCCCTAAACACGATTATCTTAAAACCGGGAACACCCTAATCTGCCTTGGTCCTTGAGCAAGGTCACGTACATTCAATGTCACTGCAACATGGGGTACGCTGGCAAGGAAATTGTCATACCTACTTTTCTAATGGCTCCCAGCACAAATAAATTAAGGTGGGCTCATTCTTATGGAGGTGACAGTGTTGTGAAAGTAAAAACAAAGTATTCAAAATGTTTCTTGACTAATATACTTTCATAGTCACAGCTTTACATAAGTTACATGCAATAAAATAAGAGCTCATACCCAAAGTTTGGAAAAGATACTCTGCACTTTGGCTAGAAGAGGAGTAAAAACACATTGTCAACATTATGTGTACAGATAAGGCTAAAGAATTGCTAACATGTTGGTACTCAGTATCATTCTTCCTTTTGTAATAGATGAGGTTTACATAACTGTTCAGTGTGAAAAAATATTTGGAAGATCTCACAAATATTAAGCAATTTTACTGGAATTTAGGATCAACTCTATGTGACCCCAAAACCACAACTCACATCCTCTAGACTACATGAATTATCAATCTTTCATTATTGTCTTAGAAGTTAGATGGTGACACCAAAAAAAGCAGAAATTTTTGTTTTGTACCAAGGACTGGACTCAGGGCACTTTATCACAAATCACATCTCCAGTCCATTTTTTTAAGACAAGCCAAGTTCTCATTAACATGCTTAAGGCCCCAGTGAGTTGCTGAGTCTAGCCTTGAACTTAAAATCCTTCTTCCTCAGCCTCTTGAGTCACTGAAATTACAGACATATATTACAATATTGGCTCTTGTTTGCAGGTTTATGAACAGGCAAAATTGAAATGCTAAGCCAAGAAGCAGCTGTTATAATCACCCCTTTGTTAATTCTAGCTTATTTCCTAAGGTTTAAATATTGAAACCTATTTTTCAATGTCTATTGAAGGTAACATTATCTATTATAGTCAACAGTCTCTTGATCTCCATTTTATCCAGATAATTTTTTACTGCCTAAACTTTGATTTAATTTGAAAATGTTACTCAATATGATTAAACTTCTGTTTTTTTTTTTTTTTTTTTTTTTTTTCTGCTTGCATTATTAGGATACTAGGTTAAAACCATACAGCCTATGGGAAATTATGGTGTGGTTATAGCTAAAGAGAAGACTATATGATAAATAAAATTTAAACTCATGAGGATGCGGTATTTTCTTTGTTATTTTTTATGTATCCTGGGTGAATAAGGTACAGAGTACACAGCCAAACCTTAAATCATACAAGGCAGGCTCTATCTCTAGTTAATAAAAAAAAATATCAAATATAAAAAGTTGTGCGGCAAAATCACATGGCACTTGGTTTGTGAACAGCAGCACAGAAATGGGTTTCTCTCATATTCAGTTGTATACATATTCTAGATCACCAAAATAATATCAGTATGACTTCAATACATATGACATCTTTAGTTGCAGCCACACAGCAGTTGATCAATTATAAGTTTCAAGAATGATGAGCTTGTCTAGATACATTCTGGAGATGGCTTTTAGTAATCCTAGGCAGGGGAAATGTTTCTAGTCATATCAAAATACAGCATATGTCTTTGTGGCCTGTGGATACAGAGCTCTTACCTCGTTGCTAATAGATCATTGCAGAAGACTTCAGGTTTGTAGATTTTTTGATGATAAATCCTAAAAGGGTGGATCACTGGAAAGGCCAGACACGGCTATAGCTAGTCTCTTGTTGATGCTTCCAACAGGTTATTATAATTGTAATAATTATTATTATTATTATTATTTACTCAAGAAATAAATACCCTGATTTAGTGTATGCATTCATTGTCATAAACATTTTCATTTGAGCTTGTGTTCACTATGTAAAATATTGACCATGCACCTTTGTTTTCTGGCCTATATAAGAAAAGGCCTATGGAATGATGCAGGAGTCTGAGGGCTGAAGGCTCTGGGCTCTCTGGGAGTTATTGTTTCTTCTTAATAAGCATGACTACACTGTCAAATCTGCCTCATATCTCCCAATTGCTAGAGACCAAACTTTTACATCCTGGATCTCAACACCCACACAGCAAATGGCATAGTCTTTAGGACATTTGCAGGTGAGAGATATCTCAGTCCTGATGGATTAATGGAAGTTGTTAGGGGAGTCGTGGCACCTATGGACACCAAGAAGCATACAACACTTAGTTGCCTCAGTCCTATTACAGTGGACTCCTATGGAGAGTTGTGATATAATGGGATGAGTTCCTTGTAAACAGAAATAAGGATTCTGAGTGCACTGTGGGCAAACATGAACCTTGCAAGTTGAACTGTCAATGAAGTGTTGAAGCCCAGGCCCCAGCCCCTGGCCAAAGAAAAAAAGTGGCAGCAGTGGCATAGATGATTTGGAGAAGTAGTCAAGGAGTTATGTGCAGCTGCTCTGGGCATGGGATGAACTGTTTCTATAGATCTGAGAGCAAACACTGATGCAAGTGTATGAAAGACTACCAGAATGATGAATTGCAAGATAATAAAGAGGTCTAGGAATCCGAAGTACATTCAGTAGAGTAAGATCTCTGTATTTTGAAAATACCCATCAACCTTCCCCATTGTTATGACTGAGTCTGGGGAGAAGAAGGAGGATAAAGGCCTTCAAGTGAGTCAATGGATGATGCATAAAATGAAATAACATCAGCCAATGGCTCCAAGGAACAACTTGCATGTCCAGCCCAGGTATCCAAGTTTACCCTTCTTTACCTGTTAATCAGAACTGGTGGACTTAAAAAAATAATTTACCCAGGTGGCAAGATAGCAAGATTATTTTTTTGTCTGTAAGAATTAGAGATAAACAGCATTCTGTGTTGCACCCTAAAAATGGAGAGGTTAGCATTGCTCCTTATAGTAGAAGTTGTAAAATGCTCAATGCCATGAGGCATTTAGTGACAAAAATATACCAAGTGTGTTAGTACCTGGCCAGGCTTCCAAAGGGCTACATTTTTAGCAAGTAGCCAAGGTCATAAACACTCAGATTCAATGTATGTACTCAAGGTTAAAAACATTTGTTTGTGAGCATGCTCTTACATCAATAAAATGCTGTCAATGTGCCTTCTTTGTCTGGCCTGCATTAAAAAAAGTTCTATTTAATAATTTGGGGGGCTGAGGGATAGAAGCTAGAAGCTGGTTATGGGCTATTGCTGCCTTCAAAAGTAGCATGCCTACCATCGCAAAAGTTCCTCACATCTTCTTTCAACTGCTTGAGCCCCAAATCTTGCTTTTTTTCTGATATTTGCCCCTGCACAGCAGCCACAGATGTAAAATTATTTTTAAAAATTTGAGACTGTCACAAATCCTCTGCTTTATGCAAGGAGTATTGTGTTGTTTTGTAGACATACTCCCAGATAATATTTGTATAGTGGAGATTTACTGTATTATTTATTTTAGATTACATACATTGCCTTAATGTTGTCTCTCCCTCATTTCTTTATGTAGTGTTTCATATTCTCTGTTTACAAAACTTTTGTGAAACAGATACAGTATTTTTGTTGTATTTTTCATAGCATGCTACCTTTTTGTTATGACTGTAATGAAATATACCAGTTTTCAAATTTCTCCTGATAAGAAATATAAAAAAATATTGCTTGTTCTTGATTTTTCAATTGAGTTCTCAGCCATTTCCCAAGTTTATTTTAAATCCTTGCTATAAGATTCAGAAGTTTTTCTCAAACATATTATCTCCATTGAATAAAAAGTTCACCAGATGTAAAAATTTTGTTTTTCTTTTTTCTTATTCTTTTTTTCCTTATTTTTAAGGGAAGAGGAATCAGTACTTAACCCAGGGTAGTTCTCCTAAATCCTGTATCACCCGCCCTTTTTAAATTGTATTTTACTATATTTTTAGTTTTCAGACAAATTGTTGCTTAGTTGCTTAGGGCCCTCTCATATTATTTAGGCTGAATTTGAAATTGTGATTCTCCTGCTTAAGTTTCTTAAATTATTAAGATTGCTGACATGAGCCACCATATGTGTGTAAACCCCACTGCCCTTTTTGAATAAGTGTCACTACATAACTTTTAAGATAATTTAAAAATAATGATGAATCATGGCTTCTAAAGACATAAGTTTTGCCTTTAGTTCAGACATATTTGATCTTATTATGTACTTAAAAATTGTAGGAACACAATGAAACAACTTTCTAATATCCTGTCTCAAAATTTAAAAAAAAGAAAACAAAAAAATTAGGATATAGCTCAGGAATAATAATTCCCTCAGTTTAACCACCAGTACTACACTCATACACACACACACACACACACACACACACACACAGTACTTGTGGGGTTTTGAAAATAGTTTTTGAAACTGAAAGAGCTGTATAAACCTCATCCATTACTAAAGGCAGAATTAGTGCCATAATATCAGTAGTCCTTTAGCCTTATCTGTGTTCAGAAATTTGGTAATGTGATTTTACTCCTACTCTAGCCAAATGCAGAATATATTCTCCAAACTTTGGGTCAGAGCTCTTCTTATTTTTTATGGCTTATATAAATTTGTGGCTATGAAAAGAGTACTAGTCAGGTACCTAGTCAGGAAATATTTTTTAATGATTTTGCTTTTGCTTTTAGAACACTGTCTCCTCAATGAGAACAAGCCCCCCCCTTAATTTATTTGATTCTGAGATATCCTGTAAAGAAGATTCAGGGCACTTTTTTTTGGCAGCCAGATCACCCTCTGAAGTTCAGTAATCTTAAGAGCTGAACACATGCAGCAAAAGTATTTCAGATGAACGCAGTTCAATCCAAATGTGAACTAGTAAGTTTTAGAGTGACTTCTTATACAGTTATAGACAACAATATACCCACTGGAGGGAAAATGTCAGGATTCAATCATATGTGGTACAGAGAATATCTGGAAAACAGCATACACCTTATAAGTAGTATTTTAATTTCTCTTATTTAAGTTTAAAGGTGAATCTCTCAATATAAGGGATTAAATATTTAGAAATATGTGTAGCCATCTATGTCTTTGATTTTTGCTAATATTCTCACAGTACCCTATGCCAAAAAAAGGCATCATAACCCTGCAATTAGGCTCAAGGAAAAATTGCCAAATAATATTTTCTTTAATATATTTGTACTCTACTTGTTGGCTGCTGACAGATATGAAGACCTGGCATTCTCTACCTTCTGGGACATCATTTCTTTTTGCTTACACTCTGATATCTGAATGAGAAATAAATCTGTGCTCAGTGTCTTATTAGGAACAGTGTCCAAATTGTAGCCTTTTGAGTTGGAGATGGCAGCTCTCTAAAAGTCAACCACTACACCCAGCAACATCATTTTCACATGAATTAAGTATATATCTCATACATTGAGTTTTTCTTATATACACATATAAATGCAAATATCCTTCTGGCTGGGTTAGATACTACTACTATATTAAAATGATTTAATACTAAGGCTCTGCATTCAATTCATAGTTACACAAAAGGAACAATAATACAGCAGTGAATTGGTGCATTGCACTAATATAGGCTACTTTAAAGGCCATGGTAGAAAGATTCAAGGCTAGCTTGGGCAAATTACTGAGACTTTGTTTCAAAATTAAAAATAAGAATGGTGATAGGCAAAGATAGCAAAGCCCCCATGGATTCAGTACCTAGTTAAAAAAGAAAAAAAAAAAGGCCACGGACCTATCATTCTAGTCTGATTCATTCTTTGGCTGGATGCAATTAACTTTCACTCAGAAAGTAGGTTTACAATGTTCATCCTGGGGACAGGACCTGGTACCCTGGTCCAATATGAGCACTTTCAAAATAACTGTTCAATCCACACAAAGCCAGTGAAGAGGGTGTTGGCTTCGATAGCTGGTACAGGGTTAGTATTCCAAGTCTGACATCCTTCAGATATGTTTCTAAGTTTCCTATCCTCAGAAGCCTCATGCTTCTGTGCTACATGCATGCTTAAATAACCATAGGGAGAATGCTGGGAATCCAAAAAGCCAGAAAATGGTGAGTGTCCAATGGAATCTTTTAATTTTTTTTTTTTAAGTTGTAGATGATACAATCTTTATTTTTTTAATGTGGTGCTGAGAATAGAAACCAGTGCTCATGTGTGTGAGGCAGGCATTCTACCACTGAGCTACAACCCCAGCCCTGCCAATGAAATCTTGAGATTTGGTAGGAGGTTGTTTGAACCCATGGGGCTGATGGTATAGGAAACTAAAAATGGCAAATGGTGACTCCTTATTATGTTCTCCAGTTTCTGGTGCCCTGAGAGCTTCTTCATGGCAGCTAAGCTCTCAGTTACTTCTGCCCATCCTAGTATGGTGTGTGTCAGTAGCTGGACTCTCTTCATCTTGTCACATCACTGAATAGTGTCTTCAGCCATTTTCTTAAGCCTTGTACTGGAATCAGTGTGCCACCAACCCAGCTTCTCTCCAGACAGTGAGGTGAATACTGGAATTATAATGGAGGAAAACTTAACTTTATATGCTATGTTTTGGCATCAAAGCAGCTGAGTTGTGTGGGAGCCCAACTTTCTTTTTCCTCCTGAGCTTTCTAAATGTCTGAAAAGTAGTATGTGTCCAGAACTGTGTCCTTCAGCCTAGCTCTCCATAAGTCTTGGAATAAATTCCTAAATTTCCTATTTTCATATTTCTATGGGAGTTGGGAACCAAGAAATAAACTCAGGAGTACTTAACCATTGAGCCACATCCACAACCCTTTTTTGTATTTGAGTGAGAGACAGGATCTCACTGATTTGCTTTGTATCTCATCCTTGCTGGGGCTAGTTTTGAATGTGTGATCCTCATTCCTCAGTCCCAAGCCACTGTCATTACATTCCTGATGCCAGAATTCTGGCTTTGCCTTATCAACTATTTTTTTTTTCTCATGATACATATCAAATTGGTGTGGTATTTCCATTTTTTCCCAAGAACTAGATTGCAGATTTTACTGATTTTACTTTTTATGAGCATTTCACATGAAAGTAGAGCAGACCAGTGTAACTTCACAATGTAAAAAAATAATAAATAAATTAATAACTAACTAAATAAATAAATAAATAAAATGTGTCTCTCATCCTTCTGTCTTCCCAGGCACAGTCGCCTTATCATATATGTGATTTGAGATTACTCCTTAAAGATTTTACTGTGTGATGTGTCCTCATCACAACATCTCATGTTTGCGTAGTCTTCGATTTCATAACTGCCTTACAAAAAGATTAAACTGACACAGTCTCTAAAGTCTGTTTATATCTAGTGAATATCATTCCATGAGTCATTCCCTACGACAGAACAGTTTGTACTATAGAGTGAAGGCTCTCTAGAGAGTCTCTGGAAGCTATTCATTTGTCAAGAAACTTTCTGTGATACATAAATAATGTCATCTGCAAAACTGAGATAATGAGAATACCCCAATTTTAAATGCAGATTTTTTAAATCAAGACACAAAGTTTTCAGGGCTGGGGTTGTTGCTCAGTGGTAGAGTGCTAGCATGTGTCAGACACTGGGTTCGATCCTCAGCACAACATAAAAAATAAATAAATAAAATAAGGTTAAAAAATGTTTTTTTAAAAAAAGATACAAAGTTTTCAGACTTATTTCTCAGAGTAGCGGGCAATTAGTTTTTTAAAAGTGATGTTAAAAAAAATCAAGGAGATACTCTGAAAGAGAGAGTTGGTACTCTCAGAGAGAAAAGTAACATGGTTTTTCTACACTCTAGTTTTACTGGGGATCTAAGAAAAATTTCCAAAAACCCTTGCCCAGGATTACTTCTTGATTTTTGTCTGACAGTAGGATAATGGCATAGTGTAAAATCCCCACTGCCATGATGCCTTTATGTTAATTAGGCCAAGGGTTACCATATCTATTTAGATTGAGCAATAACTACTGCAATTTTTTATACTTTATTAATTCTAATCAGTTATATATGACAGCAGAAGGCTTTTTTGATTCATTACAAACAAATGAATAACAGTTGTTTTTTTTTTTTTACTTTTCTGATTGTTCATAATGTAGAATTACACCATTCATGCCATCATACATGTATTTAAGGTAATGATGTCTGTCTCTTTCTACCATCTTTCCTATTCTATGTCCCCTCCCACACTCCCATTTTCCCCATTAAATGTTCCTCCACTCATCCTGTGGCCTCCACAATTCTTGAAAATTATGATTATTAAGAATATCCTTATGTCCCTTATGAGTTCCAGTATCTGGTCTGTGACAGAGTCCTAAAAGTCTCTTTTTTAGTGTTGGTGTTTCTCTTATGGACACTATTTTGGAATTGCATTTTTCTAAATATAATAGTTTGCTGACAAATATGACATACTCTGTCCACTTAAGCCAGGCAGAGCTGTAGGTAAGTGTTCTCTTGGAAAAGAAGGCACGTGGTGAGCATGCTGGGTCCATTTTACAGATTTTTCCCTTAGCCTTATGTTTCTACCACTCACATTTGTCTGTCCCCTATCACTTGTATACTATTTATTTACTTATTTGTTTGGTGGTATATATATATATATATATATATATATATATATATATATATATATATATAATTTTTTTGGGGGGGCGGGTATAGTGTATTGAAACCAGGGCCACTCAAACAATAAGCTACATCAGCAGCCTTTTTTTAAAAATATATATTTTTAGTTGTAGATGGACAAAATACCTTTATTTTATTTCTACGTAGTGCTGAGAGTTAAACCAAATGCCTCACATATGCTAAGCAAGCACTGTACCACTGAGCTATGATGTCATCTCCTTCACCAGCTCTATTTTTTAATATATTTTTTGTTAGAGACAGTGTCTCACTTACTTGCTTAGTGCCTTGCTAAGTTGCTGAGGCTGGCTGTAAACTCAGGATCCTCCTGTTTCAGCATTCCATGCTGCTGAGAATACAAAAATATGCAACCATTTCCATCCTACTTTTAATCTTTAGAATGCTTCAGTTCTTTTACCAGGTTCTGTGAATGATACTACTATAAAAATGAGAGTGCAGTTTTTTCTATCCTGTAAAGATTCCAATTTGTTTAAATACATACTGAGAATTACTAATAATAGATCCTACAGTATTTTTATTTTAAAGTTTTTGAAGAACCTTAACACAATTTTCAAAAACAGCTTTATTGAATGTATATTCTCACCAACATTTATGCATGCGTTTCTCTATATTCATGCTCATATATTTTTAGTACCCTCTATATTTCAGATTTTTTTTTACTTCTAAATAATCTTTTTATTTTTTTTAATTTTTAGTTGTAGATAGACACAATTAATTTATTTATTTTTATGTTGTGCTGAGGATCACATGCAATGTCACAAGTGTTCTAGGCAAGCACTCTACCAATAAGTCACAACCAAAGCCCCAACTTTTAGATATTTATCATAGGCATTCTGATAGGTAATTTGCTATCACACTAATACATTATATCTCTGATAAAAGTTTGTTAGATTCCAGCTGTCCAGTAGCAAGAAGAGAGTGTGCTGTAAATCTTTTATAAGATAATACAGAGATCTGTGATTTATTTATTTATTTACTTATTTATTTTTGAGAATTAGTACTGAGGATTGAACCAAAAGCATTATGCATGTGAGGCAAACATTCTGTTAGCTAAGATATTGTCCCCACTGCAGGATATGTAATTTCTACCCCATTGTTTGCACTATTGCTGATGATTTTAGTCATTGAAAACAGTTAAATATAATGCAAACCCACTTGTTTGCCATCTATAGAGATTTGCACCTGTTCAGTCACCTTTGCTTCTAGAACTTTAAGGTTTAGAATATACACTCTTGAGCAGAAGATTCTAAAGAGTGACACTCAGTGCATGGACAAACTCTTTTTGGAAACAATTGGTAGGCCTGGAATTACTACTGTGGTGAGAAAGTGTATATCAGAGATTATGAAATGCTCAATTCTTACTGAGTCTAGCAGTGGTTTGCTGAATTTTACTCTATTAAATCCAATATTGAAGTCAGAGAGAAGTAATTTTTCCAGCAACAGCAGTTGGCAAAACCACTGGCAAATCAATGTAGGCATAAACGAACACCTTGGATATTTAATTTTTTCCCCTGATTTCAAATAATGAAGCACATGGTATGTCCAGGTGTGTATAATTTCTGCTAATTCAATGTTTTTGAGGCTATAACTGGTACTCATTGATTAATTTTTTAGTACTGGATATTGAACCCAGGTAAGTGCTTAACCACTGAGCCACAAACATAGTTCTTTTTTACATTTGATTTAGAGACAAGGTGTCACTAATATGTATCAGGTCCCAATAAGTGGTTAAGCATGGCTTTAACCTCACAAGCATCCTGCCTCAGCCTTCTCAACTGCTGAGATTACAGGTATGCATCACTAAGTCTGGCTGAAACTGATATTGTGTTTTATATATCTTGCAGTTTTTAAAAATTGAGGTTATTGAGGGGCTGTGTATATAACTAAGTTGGTAGAGTGCTTCCTACACATACACAAAGTCCTGAGCTCAATCTCTGGCACCACTAAATAAATAAATAAACAAAATTATAAAAATTGAGGTAATACAAACTATGCACATAGAATTATATAAAGCATAAGAGAAGGTATATTTCCAGAGAGAAGATTCTTATACTGCCGCAGTCTGGCTGGGCACAAATCACGAGCCACTGAAGCAGGAACAAACTTTATTTTTAAACTGCAGGAAAACACTTCACACAGCTCCCGGGGAATCCTCCCGAATGCGCCACGAGGCTTGTCCAGGAACCCCCAGCCGGAAATATCTCTCCCGGAAATCCCTCCTCCTGAACTTCCCCAACCAATGGGAACTCTCGGGGAATCCCCAGAAATCCCCACGAGAACTCCAAAATAGTGCGAGAACTCAAAAGTTGCGGCAGAGGCGGATAGTAATGCCTCGCCTGTCAATCAATACTGTTGGCAAAATGCCAGGGGCCATATAGACTCAGCCGTGGCTCTCAGCATCTCCCCCTTTTTGTTTAATTAAACAACAAGCAATGTGGCTTGGGGACCGTGCCTGTTAGGCAGTCCAATTCAACATATGGTCCTTACCCGTCATCGGATGAACTGACCTCTAGGCGTCAGCCTCCTGTCTTAGGTTGGTACCACTGCAATTGGATCATACCCGTCACTGACTACTGGTCCAGCATACAGCCATACTTGTGGATAGGCCTTTGCACCAGTGGGGGGGTGAGGTTCTTCGCCTCACCTCTGTTGGCCCCCAAATTTTAGACCATCACTAGTAGAAGGGAGGAGGATGCAAAATGCCATGACACTAAACCAATTGAGGGCTCCTTTGAAAAATTGTACCACCGGTGACACCATCAGCAAAAATACTCCAGCACTACCACAATTCGCTGTACCAACAGATAGTTCACAATGCATACAAGTGATACATAGTCCAGGCAAGGTCTGCAAGCAATTCAAAGCAGAGGAATCTGTCAATATGTCCATTTCCTCCCAAAGTAAATCGACTCCTTAATTGAGCATTACTTGTGGAGTTATTATTCATTGATGCATCAGTTTTTACAGTTTGTTGTGATAACTATCGAAGAAGCTGTAGTTTGGTTTTATCTTTGTCTTCACCAGCACTGGGATGAAGATAGGAATTCTGGCAATGATGCTAAGAAAAAAATTATGTAACATTCCAACAGGCACTAAGAAAACAATTTTTTCAACAATTTACATTATCCTGAACAGAATTATTAAATATAATGAGAAGGAAAGGTGAAAGTAAACAAACAGATGTGTTAACCTCCTTATTTGTTCACATATTAAAACAATTTTCAACAGCTGTTTACCCAATCTAAATTAAACCATTAAAATCACGTGAATAAAAAAATTCGGATCCATTTATTCATGAGCGCTCCTCATATATGATATATGGACATACGCACATACAGACATACAACACAAAACAGAAGTGTGCACACATAACATACAACACTTAAGACAATAGTAAAGGCCTTGAAGCTTTACCTAGGTGAAATCTCCATTGCAATGCTTAAAAACTCCACAGTCAAAAAATAAAACTGATCAGAAAAACATTAACCTAGGTCTGTATGAGCTCAAAAATAAAATAGAAATTTATGATGTGGGAAAAGGCAAATAATAAAATAAATATTGAAAAAAGCATCCTGGTTAATCACTGTCGCAGATGTAAGAAAGCCAAACTGGAGTTCTGGATATCAGCTGTTATGGATTTGAGTCAAATAATCTTCCTTTTGGCCTGTAGAAATTGTTTTAGTTAATCTCTCTGGAATCCAAATCGGCTGCTGTTCTCCCTGTGGAAAAACACAAACAGAACCCCGACTCCAGACAATCACTGGGTCAGGACCTTTCCATTGTCCTGTTAGAATATCCTTCCAAAGTACCTTAGGCTTATGTACATTTTTTGGACACATATGCCTTTCCACAGCACTAAGCCCTGAGGAATCCAAATTTAAAAAGTTTAGAGTAAAAAGGGTTATTTTAAGTTTATCTTTGGGTGACATATACCCCTTTCCAATTCCCCCTTTTTGCTTTAGTAAGTACATTTTAATAGTTTGATGAGCTCTTTCAACTATGCCTTGTCCCTGTGGATTGTATGGAATTCCTGTTATATGAGTAATGCCAAATGATGAGCAAAATTGTTTAAAAGAGGTAGAAGTATAACCAGGACCATTATCTGTTTTTAACTGTTTTGGAACGCCCACAGTGGCAAAATTTTGTAAGCAATGAGCTATAACATCTTTAGTTTTTTCTCCGGCATGAAGGGAGCCCATCAAAAATCCGGAAGAAGTATCAACTGTAACATGCAAATATTTTAATTTTCCAAATTCTGGCAAGTGTGTGACATCCATCTGCCAAATATGGTTAGGTATCAATCCTCTAGGATTGACTCCAAGATTAACTTGTGGTAAAAAGGTCACACAATTTTGACATTGTTTTATTATTTGTCTAGCTTGTTCCTTAGTTATTTTAAAATGCTTTTGTAAAGTATTAGCATTGACATGGAACTTTTTATGAAAATGTGTAGCTTCTTCTAGTGTAGAGAAAATATGTATGTCATGTGTAGTTTTATCTGCTAAATCATTGCCCAAACTAAGGGCTCCAGGCAATCCTGTATGTGCCCTGATATGTCCTATAAAGAATGGATCTTTTCTGTCCCAGATTAGACTTTGTATAGTGGAAAGCAAAGAGAAAACAGTAGAGGAAGGGGAAATCCTACCAGCATCTTCAAGAGATACTATAGCATTAACTACATACTGACTATCAGAAAATAAATTAAATACAGAATCTTTAAACATCACAAAAGCTTGTAAAACTGCATTAAGCTCTACCTTTTGAGCTGATTGTTTGGGTACTAAAAATGTAAAAGTTTGATCAGGGGTAACTACTGCTGCTGTACCATTATTTGACCCATCAGTGAATATATTTGGAGCATTCATGATAGGTGTTTTTCTTGTCATTTTTGGAAAAATTACAGGATGCAATGACCAAAAAGACAATAAAGGATTAGATGGTAAGTGGTTATCAAATGAAACATTAGATTTGCACATGATTATTGCCCAAGTATTTAACTCATTAGCTAACTCATCAATTTGATCCATAGTATGTGGAGTAATAATTTTATTGGGAGAAATTCCAAACACTCCCTTTGCTGCTTTTATTCCTTTGAGTATTAATTGTCCTACAGCCTCAGGATACCTAGTAAGAATAGTGTTAGGAGAATAAGATAAATGTATCCACAATAATGGACCTTCTTGCCAAAATACTCCTGTAGGAATATTTTTTGTTGGTATTACAATAAATAATAAAGGCAAAGTTATATCAATTCTATCCAAATGCATATTTTCCATATATGTTTCAATAATTTTTAATGCCTTTCTTGCTTCAGGTGTTAACATGCGGGGTGAATTTGGATCTGATGGACCTTTTAGGGTATCAAATAAAGGTCCCAACTCTCCTGTTGGTATGCCTAGATAAGGCCTTATCCAATTTATGTCTCCTAATAACTTTTGAAAGTCGTTAAGTGATTTGAGTTGATCTACTCGTATTTGAATTTTTGGTGCACGGACCATGGTTGAGGATAATAGAACTCCTAAATAATTAATTGGAAAATTTAATTGTACTTTATCTATTGCTATCTCTAGATTATAATTTTTTAATAAATTTGTAAGTGTGGCATAACATTCTAGCAATGTGTTTTTATCTTTGTGTGCTAACAATACATCATCCATATAGTGAAATATTTGTAGTTTAGGATTTTGATTTCTAAGTGGCTGGATTGCTTTGTTAACATAAATTTGACACATAGTTGGGCTGTTAGCCATCCCTTGAGGGAGTACTTTCCATTCATATCTCTGATCAGGACCTTCATGATTCAGTGCAGGGATAGTAAATGCAAAATGTGGACTATCCTCAGGATGAATTGGAATTGAAAAAAAAACAATCTTTAATATCTATAGCTAAAACGTACCAGGTTTTTGGCAAAGCAGACAATTGAGGAATCCCCGATTGAGCAGGTCCCATAATAACCATCTCATTATTAATGGCTCTTAAATCTTGCAATAATCTCCATTTACCAGATTTCTTTTTAATGACAAAAATGGGAGTATTGTAAGGAGATATGGAAGGTTGTATATGTCCCTCCGCTAATTGTTGTTTGACCAGGTCATGGGCTGCTTGTATCTTTTCTTTAGTCAGGGGCCACTGAGGAACCCATACTGGTCTATCTGATTTCCAAGTAATTTTTATTGCCTCAGTGACCCCTTCTGAAAACCCAGTCCATGTCTATTTATTCCTTCATCTATTTGAATAGGTGCGGTTATGCCTTTTTCTCCTAATCTTTTTTCTTTCCTGAAACCTTGTCTAGCCCTAATAGTGGGTGCATTTGGATTGATGTTATTTGTTAATGTCAAACCTAATTGATCTAGGACATCTCGTCCCCATAAATTTATAGGAAGATGATCCAATACATATGGCTGTATAGTTCCTTCGCATCCTTCAGTATCCTTCCAATCTAATACCATTGCACTTCTATGGGGATTAGTTGCCACTCCTAGGCCTCGAAGCGTTTGAGTGGCTTGTTGTAATGGCCAATGTTTTGGCCATTCTTGACGAGATATGATGCTAAGGTCTGCACCTGTATCCAGTAGCCCATTAAATTCATGTCCTTGAATATTTAGTTTTAGCATGGGGCGAGAATCTAAATTTAAAGACAGCATAGCCCAATCTACACCTGTGGAGCCTAATCCCCTGGAACCTCTTTCTATAGTACTACTGGAAAATTTATCATGTAGGCTGGGTATTATTAATAACTGTGCTATTCTATCTCCTGGTGAAATTACTGATATACCCTTTGGAGAACTAGCTATAACTTTTATTTCACCTTCAGAATCGGGATCAATTACCCCGGGACTTATCATAAGTCCTTTTAGCGTAGAAGAACTGCGTCCTAACAATAAGCCTACTGTTCCTTGGGGAAGAGGTCCTTTTACTCCTGTGGGAATGATTTGAACTCCCATCTCTGGAGTTAGTACTGCTCTGGCAGAGGCGCAGATGTCCAACCCTGCGCTCCCTCTGGTTCGTCTGATGAGAGATCTGATGGATAATGTGTCCTGGGCACTACTCTGATGGTGTTGCTGGGTTCCTCCATGGTGTTTCTGGGTTCCTCCAGTGCCCCGTACATTTGTGATCGTGGGCCCCGGAGCATTGGGCCCCCCTGTCCGTTTTTTGGCAATGGAGCTCGATGCCTTTCTCCATGATATTGTGGGTAAACGCTTGGTCCTTGTCTGTTTTTTGATAACGGAATACCCTCTATGGTGGTTTGAGAACGGCATTCATTAGCCCAATGTTTCCCTCTATGGCATCGTGGGCAAATACCCAGTATTCTATTCGTTTGATACCTAGCTTTGTTAAACCCTCCTCCTATGGGGCAACTCCTTTTAAAATGTCCTGTTTGATCACAATTATAGCATGTTTTTGGCCTGGCATCTAAAGCCTGTTGTAATGCTGCTAAGACTTGCCCTTGTTCATTAATGTCTCTACATAATTTAATATATGTGTTTAAATCTTCATGTCTCCATGGTATAATGACCTCTCTGCAGCAACGATTTGCTTGGTCATAAGCCAGTTGTTTTATAAATGGCATTGCCTGTTCTGTATCCCCAAAAATTCTGGAAGCTGCTTGAATAAGCCTATCTACAAATTCAGCGTAAGGTTCATTAGTTCCTTGTATTACCTTAGATAATTGACCTTGTAAACCTCCATGCCCCTGTAAAGTTTTCCATGCCTTAACCGCATCTACAGCAATTTGTGCGTATACACCAGGATCATATTCAATTTGTTGCTGTTGACCCTCATAAGGTTCTTTTCCTAACAACATATCTAGATTTCTTTGAGGGTATCTGGCTGCTGCATTTCGTCTAGCTGTCTCCCTGCAAAATTCCTCATTGGCAACCTTCCATAACAAATATTGTCCTCCATTTAGCACAGATTTACACATACTATCCCAATCTGCTGGCGTCATGTCCAAGTTGGTAATGGATTCGACCATGCTTACAGTGAATGGTGCTTGAGGACCATAGGTTGTTACAGCCTCCTTTAACTGCTTCAATGTTTTGAAATCTAAAGCATGGTGAATTCGCTGCCCTCCTGCCTGCTCAAGTACAGGGCATGCTAATCTTTGAGGTCCTGTCTCAGGATCCCATCTATCAACTACGGGGTTTGAGGGCCACTCAGCTATCTCCATAGGGGGAGCTGTTGGTTGAATTACACCCTCTGGTGATAGAACGGTGTTAGTAGCAGCCTCCTGTTGTAGCTTTTTCCCTAATAGCTGTTTCTCCTCTAAGCTTTCTTCCTTTAAATTTTCTTCCTCTGTCTGACTAGCTTGAGAGACCTTCTCTTTTGCTTGATCTAAAATGTCTTTCTCCATGGTCTGAACCTCTAACAATTTACTTAACACTCTTTCAGTTTGTTTTTTACTAATTTCTAATCTGTTATAAAGATAACGCAACCCAATAAGTTAACACAAAACAAAACCGAAACAGAATGAAACAAAAACGGAACAAAAAATCGTTGTATCAATTTTCCTATTTTCTTGATATGTGCATTTGTGGTCTATTTCTATCTCTTCCTCAGGGGCGAACAACTTCCAACCTTGAGCCAACCATTTTTCCCAATCTGCCTGAGAAAATTCTAGGGATAGGCAGCTTGAAACAAACACAAAACAAATCAAAACAAGAACACATTGTTTTTTAAAATGGTGACCCATTCTCTCGCCTTCCCTTAGGGGCAAGCAATTTCACTTACCCCGAAGCTTCAGACGTTCCCCGTACGGGCCACCAAATGCCGTAGTCTGGCTGGGCACAAATCACGAGCCACTGAAGCAGGAACAAACTTTATTTTTAAACTGCAGGAAAACACTTCACACAGCTCCCGGGGAATCCTCCTGAATGCGCCACGAGGCTTGTCCAGGAACCCCCAGCCAGAAATATCTCTCCCGGAAATCCCTCCTCCTGCACTTCCCCAACCAATGGGAACTCTCGGGGAATCCCCGGAAATCCCCACGAGAACTCCAAAATAGTGCGAGAACTCAAAAGTTGCGGCAGAGGCGGGTAGTATTGCCTCGCCTGTCAATCAATACTGTTGGCAAAATGCCAGGGGCCATACAGACTCAGCCGTGGCTCTCAGCATTATACATATTTTAGAAAATCTTGGTGTAATGTTTTTTATAAAGTTATTATTATTTAGTAAATTGTGTATGTGATGTATCAGTATGGTAGCTTTATATTCTTCATAGAGTTTTACATTTAATATTTTGTGGTTAATTTGTAACTGAAAATTAATGAGAGCATATTTATATTATCCAAATGTAGTTCTATCTGATATATTTTTCAATGTTTTAGTCATCTTAACTTTTTCATTATATAATAAACTGAAGAAAAAAATCTAGAAGTTACTCCTCCCAAATTTATTTTCTTTAATTCAGGTCACCATCAAATCTAAAAAGTCCATAAAACCCATAAAGAATAGTGTGATTTATTCATAAATAACTTTCAGTTTGTTCAGTTTAATTGTGCTTAGAATTTAATGTGTCACTGCATGTGTCTATTAGAAGCATAGCTCAAGTGTTACTGAGCATATGATCATTTAAACATAGATAATTCACCTGGGAATAGTGGTCAATGCCTGCAATGTAAGTAACTCAAGAGGCTGAGGCAGGAGGATCACAAGTTTAAGTCTGGCCTTTGCAACTTAGCATAACCCTAAGCAACTTAGAGATAACCTATCTCAAAATAATGTAAAATAAAATAAAATTTAAAATAGGACTGAGGATGTGGCTCTATGATTAAGCATTCCTGGGTAAAATTTCTTGCACCACCAAACCAATAAATAAATGGCTGGAGATGTGGGTCAGTGTTTAAGCACACTGAGTTCTGTTCACAATATTCCGTCTCTCAAGCAATATATATTATATATATATATATATATATATATATATATATATATATATATATATATATATATATATATATATATATATAACTTTCAGCATGACCTTATGAAGGGCTCTATCAATCACTTCCACAGCAAAACTGATGATAATTGCTAACAAGCACAGTTGCATTAAAAAAAATACAGCTACTTACAATTACTGGTTTAAGAATATAGAATTTTAAAAATCCAGAGGAAAATAAAAGTAAATATGATACTATAAAAGTCAACATCAATGCATATATTTCTTTATTTGAATCTTCTCTTGGAAATGATATATACAACTTGTGTCTTTAGGACCTCAGAGAAAAAAAGAAACAAAGACATACACCATGTAAGAATATTTCTCACGACACTCTAATATCTTTTCTTTAAATATATTTTAGTGGAACATGAACACAATACCTTAGTTTTATTTATTCATTTTTTATGTGGCACTTAGAATAAAACCCAGTGCCTCAAACATGCTAGGCAATTGCTCTACCATGGAGCTATAACCATATACCTCCTCTATATTTCTTTACAAAACATGTAAAAGAAAATGTGTCCTCTATCTGGAAACTGAATTGTCTAAAAATTTTATTCACCAATCTACACATATTCAGTTAGCCTTGCTAAAAAACATTAATTTAATTTTTCCAATTTTTTTTGTTTGTGGGGTGTAATAAAAAATTTGAGGATTGTCTCTTGCAGTCTTAAGTACCAGGTTATTTTTCAACATTCTAATATATGTCCTATAACAGAGTAAGATTTAAAACATCATTTATTTGCATTTCATCCAGCTTTTCCCTGGTTAATATATAAGAGAAAATCTTGTAAATTCTCTTATTGTAAAAGTTAACTTAGAAACTGATCATTAGAGATGGGGATGTAACCCAGAAGTAAAGCCCTTGACTCACATATGCAAGGCCCTGAGTTCAATTTCAGTACTGCAAAAACAAAATAGAACATAAACTGATTATTTAAACATTTTTCTATTTTATTTTGGCATGTATTTTACAACAATATTATTGCTTCTGTCCCAACACTAATTTCTCTTAAGTGTTTTCCCTGTTTCATGCATGTATCTTTGTTTAAATACAGGATTTTACGGCTGATTTTGCATTTTAAAGTTCAGTGAAACAATTCATTAATTCCATATTAGCACAATGCACTAGCAACCATATTCTGACAAAATTGCAGATGCTGGATTTTAAGAGAGTAGAGTTGAAATAAAATAAAGTTGCCCAGCTGGTCTTTTACTTTAATTTCTCTAAACTCAACCTCCCAAATTGCTAGTATTACTATTATGTAATTAAGTGACTATAAAATTGTTCTTTGTTTTTTTTTGTATATTTGTGTGATACTCATATGGATGATTTCAGTAGTCTTCTTTATGCTTCTTATTCTCAGGGTTTATTCTGTCTGTTAATGAATACTATGTGACCCATTCTCAAACAACTCACTGACCCTTTGCATAGTTTGTTCTTTATAAAAAAGATGGATAGGAGCCATCTGTGGTGGTGCTTGCCTGTAATACTAGAAGCATGGGGACTTGAGTCAGGAGGATTACAAATTCAAAGCCAGCCTAAGCAAATTATTGAGGCCCTAAGCAATTTTTAAAGACTCTAGATAAAAATACAAAAACAAAACAACAAACAAACAAACAAACAAACAAATAAATAATAGGGCTGAGGATGTGTCTCAGTGGTTAAATATCCTTGGGTTTTATTCATGCTACCAAAAACAAAAACAAACAAACAAAAATAAAGAGGGAAAGGGAGGGAGGGAGGGAGGGAGGGAGGGAGAGAGAGAGAGAGAGAGAGAGAGAGAGAGAGAGAGAGATGAAGTATAAGGGTTAGCCGATCAAGTGGAATTTATTTCACTTAAGAAAACAATGAAGGGCTGGGGGTAATTGCTCAGTGGTAGAGCAATTGCCTGGCATGTGGGAGGCACTGGATTCAATTTATATATATATATATATATATATATATATATATATATATATATATATATATATATATATATATATAAAGTTCTCTCAACAATAAAAATTTAAAAATACAATGAATGTTATCATAATAATAATAAGAAAATGTTACTTTTGTTGTGAAACAGGTCTATTGAAAGTTCAAAGCCAGCCTCAACAAAAGTGAGGTGCTAAGCAACTTAGTGACACTTTGTCTATCAATAAAATACAAAATAGAATCTCAGTGTTGAATGCCTTTGAGTAAAATGTGCAAATACCTGCCCCAAAAATGAACCAGAGGTGTAGGTTTGTTTCTAGATTTTCATTATTCTTCTAATACTTTATTTGTAGATTTTAATTTTTAAACACTTAGTGAATATTCAGATAACTATCCTGCTTAGTGTGTTAATATATAAAGTTATTGTTGGTGAAGATTATGCCCAGAGCCCTTCTCTTCTAGGAGCTCAGGTCTGTGATGCAGTGAATGGCACCCACTTTGAATGGCACAGACGTTGAAAGGTATAGGAACCATTACCTCCAATCTCTGTGAATGGCACAAACTTCAAATGGCACACCTCCAATCTCTGAAGTGGTGAGAACTCTTGGCCAATAAAAAAGTAACAGCCCACTCGCCCCTGCTCCTCCTCACCCTGTGTTGAGCCCATAAATACCAACATCCTGTTCATGCTCTCTCTCTCTCTCTCTCTCTCTCTCTCTCTCTCTCTCTCTCTCTCTCTCTCCCCCTTTCTCTTCTTCAAGCTGCCACTATAGTCCCACTAATAAAATATCAGACAGGTAAACGGTTGTTTTGTTGATTTTAAAGAGCTTTTCCGCAATTTCTACAGTTATAATAGGTAATTAAACTTGATTATACCAGAAGAAACAGGTAGAAAACATTAAACAGTTGAAAACACATTTCACATAGTGAATAAATGGTGAAAAGCAAATATTTATGACCATGAATATATACAATGAGTCAAGGAATCTATTACCTTGAAAAAAAATAATAAAAAACAACCTGCTGAAAGCATCAGCAAGACAGCATACCTATAACCATCATGGGCCTCCCCCCAAATCCACTCTTTTAGAATCCTTCATCATAAAATCTAAACATCTGAAGTCTTCTGCAATTACCCCTTAGCAAGAAGGCCCAAGCCTTGCATCCCCAGGCCAAAACAACATATGCTGCAAAGACATAGGACCAGAACACAAGAATCCTGCCTAGGATTACTAAAAGCCATTTTTCAGGTGGTACCTAAACAAGCTCAAAATTCTTGCAAATGATCATTGGTCAGTTGCTGTGTGGTTGCAACTTCAGAAAGCATATATGCTGAAGCCATACTAATATTCTTTTAGTGATCTAGAATACATATACAACTAAATATGTTACATACTTGTTACTGTGCTGCTGTTAACAAAACAAATGCCCTGTGATTTTGCAACACAAAATTATGTATCTGGTATTTTTTTTTCATTCAATAGAAATAGACCCTGCAGTGTATGATTTAAGGCTTGTGCTGTGTTCTCTTTCAAGGCAATTATCTGCATCTTAGTCACCATGGATAAATTTTTTAAAAGTAAAAATTTAAGTACCTCATCTTTGGGAGTCACTAGACTTAAAGGCATGCATCATTAGGTGAGTCTTTAACTCAACTATTAAGAATGTTAGAAAATAGCCAGGTGAAGAGTCATGCACTTCAATACCAGTGATACAGGTTGCTGAGGCATGAGGATCAAAAGTTTGAGATTAGCCTTGACAACTGAGAAAGACCCTGTCATAAAACAAAGAACCAAATGAGCTGGGAATGTAACTAAGTGATAGAGGACTTATGAGTTAAATTCCTAGTATTGCTAACTAAGTTGGAAAATAATAAACAAAATAATTATTAATATTATTAATATTTTATTCATTATATAAACTTCTCTCTAAATGTAAATTCATCATAATTTTGCATGGGTATTAAAACCAGTGTTCTAACATAGTGCAGAGAAAGCACAGGAATTTAACATGATGAGTTATATTTTTAAATTAAATCACATTTTACACAGTTACATATTGTGTAGATAAAATGAAAATAAACAGACTCCTGACTAAAATAGATAATATTTCCTCATTACATGTCAAAACAAGTCCAATATGTAAACCTTAAGAAATAAGACACCATTAAAAAAGGGGTGATTTTCACAGCTCTTTCTCTGTTTGACATCCTGATTCTACCTGTGTACAAACCTGAAAAGAACCTATATGGTGATGTGTTTCTGTAATTTCAGAGACTCTGGAGGTTGAGTCAAGGAGATTTCAAGGCCAGCTTCAGAAACTAAGTACCAAAGCAATATAGTGAGACACTGTCTAAAAACAAAATATGACTGTGTTGGGCAAGATGGCACACAAGTGTAATCCCAGAAATATGGGATAATGAGGCAGGAAGTCGGTAAATTGAAAGTCACCCTCAGCCAATGTGAGACCCTAGGCAACTCAATGAGACTCTGTCTCTATGTAAAATACAAAATAGGACTAGGGATATGGCCCAGTGGTCAAGTGTTCCTGCCTTCAATCTCTGGTACCAAAATAAAATAAAATAACACAAAATGGATTCAGAGGTGTACCTTTGTGCTTAAGTGCCCCTGGGTGCAACCTCTGGTACAAAAGAAAAAAAAATGCACTTTTGAATAAGTGTTACTATCTAGCATCCAAGAGAATATTAAAACATTGATAACTCATGTAGCCTAGAGGAATTGAGTTTTGGATTTGGGATCAAGTGGGTTTATTCTGAATTCCAGTAAAGTTACTTAGTAGTTGTGAGACTTAGTAAATGTTCTTTCACACTGAACACCTATGTAAACCTGATCCATTAAAAAGAGGCAGAATTAGAATGAGTGCCAATAAGTCAGCAATTCTTTAGCTTTATCTATATACATAAAATTGAGGATATGTTTTTCTTCTACTCTAGCTAAATGAAGAATTTGTTTCCAAAATTTTGTATTTGGTCACTTACTTTTTTATGGATTATGTAATGCTGTGGCTATGAAAGAGTATTAGTCAGGTACCTAGTAAGAAAACATATTGAATCCCTTTGCATTTGCTTTCAGAACACTGTCACCTCCATGAGAACAAGCCCACAATATTTTTTTGATCATTAGTTATTCTAGGGAAGAGAGTCAGGGTGATTTTTGGACAGCCAAGATAATATTTTGAAAATAGTGCTTCTAGTTGTTACAATTTGTTTAAGCTGTTATTTTATCCTCTTCCTCCTCCTCCTCCTCCTTCTTCTTTTTCATTTAAAGACAGGGTCTCACTGAGTTTCTTATTGCCTCACTTTTTACTGAGGGGAACTTTATACTCACAATCCTCCTGCCTCCACCTACTGAGCCAATGGAATTACAGGTGTGTGCCACTTCACCCAACATTTTTTTTCCATTTTTAATGTGAATAGTAGAAACTTTAAAATTATATTTGTGAGTCACTTTTTTTGAGGGGAAAGAATATGGGAACATTGCTGCCTCAAAGAATTGCTAATAAGTTTAAAGCTCAAGCTTTGTTTATTATGAGACCTGAGAACAGAACCATTAAATAAAATTTTAAAGTAATTGTGATATTGTTTCCATAAATATAAATATATAAATATTTATTCACAAATTGCTTTAACCTTATATATAGTGAAAAGTGTCAAGGCATTTCTATCTGGGTTAGTTCCTACTATTGGGAGAAATTTTTGCCTTAAAAATAACCCCATCCTGAAGCACTTAAGGCAATTTACAGCCACTCAAATAACAATAATAAGCAGGGTGAGGGCAATTCCAGGGTTGTGAAGAATATGTGTAATATAAGTTACTTGAAAAGCCATCACAGGAGAATTTTATAACCTGTCTAAAGACATATATGTATATATTATATGTGAAAAGTGTTTATGCGGTTCTATAGTGAGGGTGAACAAGTACATACACAGTCTTTTTTTGTACACATTTTGTTGTGAATGGACAAAATACCATTATTTGTTTGTTGGTTGGTTTTTTAATGTATTCCTGGGTGTTTAACCCAGTACCTCACACATGCTAAGAATGTGCTCTACCACTGACCCATAACCTCAGTCCCCACAGTCTTTACTTAATCATTGTGTGTGTGTGTGTGTGTGTGTGTGTGGTGTGAAGGAGACTGAATCCATAGCCTTATAAAAGCAAAACAAGCACTTTACTGACTAAGCTATATCCCCAGCCTTGATCCTTAGTCTTTTAACAATGAAAATGGAACAGTCTTCTTTGGGACTTGATTCTGGGCCCACTTGGCTTATGTTGAAGGCAGTGCCTGGAGACTTGTCCAATCAGTCTCTTAGGTTAGAACTGTGCAATCCTCACACAGCCAGTGATCACAGGGAGGGCTTCTACAATTTTCTATTCCCTTTTGTCTGGAGCTACCATTCTTTTAATTATTTTGTAGGCTTTCTTTCCTGGATCAGGAGCCCAAGTTTTTGTGCTAAGAAGAAGCTGAAAACAAATAACAGGGAGAATGCTGAAAACCCTAAAAGCAAGAAAATGGTAAGTGTGCCTTGTTATCTTGAGACTGGATAAGTAGGTTGTTTTAAGCTGGCAAGAATGGCAATGGTGAAAACTGGAAATTGTGGCTAGGGACTTGTTGGAAGGGGGCAATTGTGACATATGCAGTACAGGAGAGAAATAAAATATTCCCTGCACTTCTGCCCCTTTCAATGCTTTATTCACTCAATTACTAAATACAATTTCACTCTTTAGGTTCTTAATCAAGAAAACAACAATTCTTAATGCTAGGTACTGCAATAGACATAATTTATTCACAGAAACAATTATAAATTAATTCTAAGCACTGCAAAGGACACTTAATCATGACAGGCTAATTACAGACATTCCCTCTGCATGCTAAGTTCAAAAGTCTCAAGCCTTAGACTTTATGTCCAGCAGATGCATACTCACTCAGACCATGGTGATCAGGTCAAAAACAAAGGCAGGACTATCCTGGTGTGGAGAAGAGGACTGGTTGAGGAGAGAATTATAGGGAGAAGTTGCAGCTCTCACCAGGGTTCATACAAGGGGGTAGAGTTTGAGAATGGTGAAGATCACGCAGAGGATGAGGAAATGAAGAGGAGTGATGGTATGTCAGGTCCTCATCAGGCTCTCCAGCTCGAGTGCATCCTTATTTTGGCTGGCTGAATCCCTGTTCATTAGCTCTGTCGCTCCCTGAGACAAGGGTACGTGGGAGACAGGCAGGACCAGCCTGTCATCTCCGAGGGGCTGAGCAAGAGGGTCAGTGTCACTACCCAGCCTGCCACCCAACCTGGCCAAGAACCACACCGAGTCAGGAGTTGAGTCAACTGTGAAGGTGCAGCAATCTCAACTTTATTGTGTCAGGACAAGGTTATATAGTGATAGAAGGAGGGAGTAAGAAGAGACAGTAGCAAGAACCAATAAGGGGCAGTTACATCACTATCACTAAGGGGCCCAGGCAGATTTCAGTTTAAACCATTAGGCAGGGCTAAAGTCAAAAGCCCGCTCGCGGGCTAAAAGCCTGAGAACACCAATCCAGCCAGGTCACATATACGGAAATGCTCTGGAAGAACCCATGAGGCCACCTCAGCCAACAACCAATAATGGTCATGGTTCCAAGGGAGGTAAAAGGTCCCAACAAAGCATCACAAATAGTAAACTGCATGTGGAATAGGTTTGGAAGCAGCATGTCATGAGGGATGGGAACTTAATATGTTCTAGGAGAGCAGTTGAGGAAGCAAGGACACTGAAGACAGCATAGAAAGAGGAGGTAAATGAAGTGACTGATAATAAAAAATTGTAAGTGGCTAGGACTTTCAAGAGTTTGCAGAGCAAGGGTCTGATATAAAAGGTATTCAGAATAGATTTTGATATTTAAAAATAGCAGGGGAGTATTTTAGAGGGGCAGTATCATGTCAACCAAAATATTAGTTTCAAAATGTCTTTATGATTTCAATGTTAAAAAGTAAATAGCATATGTGAGTCACTGAGTTCAATTCTCAGCACCACATATAAATAAATGAACAAAATGAAGATTCATCAACATCTGTAAAAAAAAGTAAATTTAGGTATTCAATGCACACAAAAAGCATGTCATATAAGCAAGAAAATAGGCTGAACATAAAATATGCAAATATAAATTTGACATTATCTTACATTTCTGATAAATTAGTGAGAAAGAGATACATATAAATTATTATAATACGAAAGGTTCTATAAAACAAATGAGTACAATATAGTATGACATTATGTATGCCACAGAAGGTGCTGATAATTGAGCATGTACCTTACCATGGCACTATAGGGGTGGAAACTTAAGGTTTAAACTGTAATTTATGGAGTTTAAAGGTAGAATAAGCACAGAAATACCATGGGCAGTGGGAAAACTGATTACAAGCAAAGAAGCCCAGGGATGTTTGCAGGGACCTGGCAGATTATGTCAAAGGGTTTTCAGAAAACAATTAGGTGTATTAATAAAGGATATTAAAATTCATAACTTCTGTTGTGGCCTTTATTTATTGTAATGTAAAAACATCAAGGATTTTATTGTAGGGGGTTTGTATATCAGATGGTTAAGACTGACCAAAAAATAAAGGTTTGTAAAGAAAGTAACCTATTAGAAAGATTTTAATGGCCCAATAAGAGCTGGAAACAGTTGCTAGGAAAAAAGGCTTAGCTTTTATACTGCGCAGAGAAAGGCTGGAGGAAAAATGGTGGAGATATAATTGGGTTATTTAATATTACTCACTGAGATAGTCCTGTGTGAATAATAGCAAGTTTGGAGATGAGGTGGAAAGGAGATGAGAAATCAGTTTGGTTTTGTTCATGTTTAATTTGAATTGCACATGGGCCTTTCCATTAGATGTACTCAGTAGGCAGTTGAATATCTAAATTGTATGCTTCAGAAGAGAGGTCAGAATAGAGACACAGATTTGGGCATGTTGTAATCAAACCTTTGAGAATGGGATAAGATGACCCAGAGAAAACCTATACATCAAGAGGTGACCTTAAATATGTAGAGAATGAGTAGGTGAAGAGCTGTGAAAGAAGTTAGAAAGTTGCCAGAAATGGGAAAGGAGAGTCAGGAGAGGGTAATGTAAGACTGAGCCAGTCAATCCAAGCCAGTGTGTAGCCTGTTTCAGCTCTGTTGTGCATACTCAACTCCACAGATGCACACAATCTATCCTTAATTACACAGAATTTCCTTATTTACTGGTTGAGGATTAACATTCAAAGAACTAGCAATCATTTTCCTTTTAAGGATGGAGTTCTCGAATTAAAAAAATAAAAATAAAAATCCTTATGATGCAATTTTTTTTTTATCTTTACTCCAATGTCTCAAGTTGTGCTTCAGTGATTTTATTAAGTGGTCCCCAAATAATATTATTCAAAATTTCAGTCACTATCCTACATAGCGATTGTTATTTTCATGTAACTGAAAAAATGAGATGTTTAGATACTTCACAACTCTGGTCACTAAGCATACATTTTCTCTGGTCCCTATTAGCACTAGCAAAAATGGCTTAAAAGTGACATAAGCAAAAATGATGGTGTAAATGCATGGATGTTTATCTTTACCTAACTCATATTCTTTACACAACCAATATGTATGTTATACTTAGACACACTCTTTTTATTCTTGTTTTATATATACTCGAGGCATCTCACATTTGTCTTGTTTCCTTGCAACACTGTCACATAGAAACACTACCTTTTAAAAAGTGGAAGTGGAAGCTTTATGCAGTGATTTTTTTCTTACTAACCTTTTAACTGTACTTTCCTGCTTTTTTTTTTTAACATCATCTCCAAATACTTATTTTGACCTCAATATTTCTGAGGCCTTCTGATTTCTCTATTACTTTAGCAGGTAATTTTCAATTATTCCATGACCATCAAGAGAGAAGAAAATAAAAAGAATAAAAAGGTAAACATACCCTACAACACTTTGCCAGTACAGTCTCTAATACAACTGGCAAAGAGTTTGAACTCTTCAGAGAATGCAACCTGAGTAGACCTTGGAGTGTCCATGTCCACAGATCTGATGACTCTTCACTAGCTGAATATTAGAGATAAATGGGTAAGACACAGTGGACCTCAGATTTGATTTCTTATTTCTGTCCTGGAGGTTTGTCAAAGAGCATCTTTGGAGAAGTCCAGGAACAATTTGTCTGTCCTATGGACATGTAAGAGAGACTTTAATAACGGTCATCATATAATTCCCTTTTAGTCTTCTAATACTGACAGGTAGTCAAGCATAAAGGGACAAAAGACAGAAAAAAAATAGAATATTTAACATATAAACTGGAGTGGACTGCCAGAAAGAAGGGGTAGTAGTAATTGTTCTGTGAAAGAATGGGCACGTGACATGTGTGAAATCAATTTTATCATACTTGGGATTAGGTTATTTAGAGGAAACTTATGGAGAAAATGCACACAGAGGACTGGGATGATCAGATACTATTGGGATAGTCACGTATTGTATTCCCTGAGAAAAAACACCCTAAGATGTTAGTGTGTGGGTATTTTATTAGCAACTGCTTTTGAAAAAGTGTATCAGTCAACTTACATGTCACTGTTACCAAAATACTTGATAAGAACAACTTAGAGAAAAAGGTTATTTTAGGCTCACTGTTTCAGAGGTCTCAGACCACAGATGCTCTGAGCCCAAGGTGAGGCAGAACATCATCACAGAAGGGCTCTGCAGAGGAAGCCTCTCAGTTCATAACATACTCAGGAAGCAGAGAGTGAGAAGAAAGAGGAAAGGGAGGAGAGGTTTGCAGGGTAGTTGAACCCTTATAGAACACAATCCTAGTGATCTACCTCCTCTGGCCATGCCCCACCTGCCTACAGTTACCACTCAGTGCATTCAAATTAGGTGGACTGATGTGGTCACAGCAATAATAATCTAATCATTTCATCTCTGAATAGTCCTGCATTACTGCAGGAGCTTTTGGGGATAACTCATCTACAAATCATAATTAAAAGAGAAGAAAAAATGATTAGAAAGAAGGAGGAATTGGACTTTGGTACTGTTTGATTTCTATCATTAGTTTCTTTCTAACTTGCTTTTGAGATCTCTGCCTTTTGAGTTGCCATAAGCTTTAACTCTGTCCTGCCTGATGTCCAAATATCTTATCCCCATGACCAGGTGCCCCTTTCTCAGGAATTGTATTTGAACTGGCAGAGGCTGTTGGATTTCTGTCTAATGTATCTACTCCTGCCAGTAAATCCCCTCTCTAAGAGGGCCTTTATGTTTGTCAGGGGAAACTCATGAGTAAATAAAACATAAAAATGCATGAAACAGGAGAGATTCATCACTAACCAGTCCCAGAGAGTTCAGGGGTGCTGTCCCAGGAGGGGTTAGACTCTTCAGCAAGGTCATTTCCTGAAGAGATGTGACACTAAAGTTTCTGCCAGCAACATCCTCAGTGGCTATTGGAATAAATCCTCAAGTCCTCAAGGGGACTCTGTGTCATATCACCTTGTCCACTACAGTGTACCAAGCTTATCATTCAGATCTACTTTTTCATAGATTCTGGGAGCTGCTCCTCTGAGATGTTGGAGAGTCTCTTTTGATGGAAAATTTAGGAGAGAAGGTTAGTAGAACAAATTACTGCCCCAATGCTTCAGATGCTCTTAAAGAAGCAACTTATGACATCCCTTTGCCTATACCTACGCCCTCTCCTAATATCAGTAGCTTGCTGAGTGGCATGGCCTTCACCCTCATTCTTGAGAAGTCTGAGCCCCTGGTACCAAGTTCTTCTTAGGTGATAGCTTTTGTACTTGATATTTTACTGTCAAAACTATATAGTGGTATACCAAGGAGACTCAGGAGGATAATCAGGATGCAAAATACATTCGTCTCTGACCCTGATTATAAGCACATTCCTATCTCCTTCTGTGTTGATTTTTTTCAGTCACATCTACCAGAATGATTCCTTGTCTTGCCACCTAGTCTCTTGAAGTGAGACTCCTACAGTGCAAATTAGCTTGGTACTCAGTGGTTCCCTTGCTGCATCCACTGAAGAAGCACTATTGCTTTGCAAAAGAAGGTATCTAATACCACAGAATCCAGATGTGTGAGGAGGAGAAGCCTAAGTGAGCGATTGTTACTAAGGCCAAACTGCTTCCTTCTCTTGGTTCCTAGACACATGAAATATACTTAATGAGGACATGTCACCATATTCAGGCTGCTGACTTAAAGCATACCTGCATTCTGGAGAATGATGGTAGTTGAATGGGTGCTATAAGCAGGTCAAGTAATTTTGTCTATTTGTCTATTTGTGTAGTACCTGTCCTGTGGTCACTGCTTTTTGGTGGAAACCATTGCAATAGGTGATAGGAAATCGTCACTCTCCCATATGTCCATTCTAATATCTCTTTTGGCTATTTGTCTAGTTGTTTAGTGCCTCTCCTGTGGTCACTGCTTTTTGGTAGAGATCATTACAATAGGGTAATAGAAAACCATCAAACTCTCCTATGTCCATTATAATGTCTCATTTTTGGACTCAGTCTTTATTTTGTCTTGAATAACTGGCCAAGCTTCTCTCTATTGCCCATGAGTTTACCATATATTTTAACCTCACATACACCTGAGGAGTTCTATAGTGTAGTGATTGTCCATTAGTATCTGACACCTACATATTGAACCAACACATTAATGAACCAAGCTTGCTTTTTTTTCTTCCTCCTCCATTATCAGGTCATATCCTGCTGTCACATGTGGCCTAATGTGAACTGAGAGTTACAGCAGTGGTGGATAACCTCCACAGGTTCCTGCCAGCAACATCCTCTGGACTACTTGATTGTGTGGCTTGATTTTTGCCTTCTGGCCATTCTTAAGCTCAGTCTTGGCAGCAATCTTTCCATATTATAACAGAATGTTAGTATCAAAACTCATCCTAGGATTTGGGAAGTTCTAGATAGATGGACATTGTTTCTTTCAGGGTTCATCTCCCAAGTATACTCTGGGATTGTTTTATTAATTGCTCAAAAATTCTCGATCAAAGATGGTCCTGTTACTTTTAGAGGTCTGTGCTATGATTCTGCAATTGAAATCTGCAATAAATTTCACATAATAAATTTTCCACCTATTCATACCATCTAACATAATAACATTTTCTGGGTTTTATGGACCAATTGGAAGAGCTGCTTTTACTACAGCCTAAAATATCTTCAGAATCCTTTATTGTTCCATACATACAGAAAGCTGGCAGCATATCCTGTTTTCTGGTACATGGTTTGCAACAGTGTTTCCAGGTGGTATCCAAAACACAAACAGACTAGCAGGCATTGTGCTTCTTCCTCTTACAGTGGGAGTGGCAACATACCAGGAAGAGAGGTGCTAGAATATCCTGAACCACTTGACCTTTAAAATTTTGCTGAAGAGGTAAGCCTTTGAATCTCCATGGAATTTACCTTTTACCCTGAGGCACATGTTTCCTTAGGTAAAACACTATGGTAATACATAGTTTTGGTAGAAGTTTACTATAGATTCTCTCAGACAACACTCATGAAAATAAATGAGAGGAAGCTGGGATAGGAAAATGGAGATGCTGTCCTTCAATACAGCCTAAAAAAGACCTCAGAAAACTCTATGGTGGGGGGACTCTGAAATCAAAGACACTCCTGTACTGACTGGTTATGAGATGGAGGCTGCTTCAAGCAGGTGATATTCTCTTGGAAAATCTTCAGCTGAATGCTGTCTGCTGAGAGAACTCAGGCAGGCACCTGGGAAGCATTTTTTTAATTTTTTGAAAGAGGATTTGCACAGCACATGATGGTGTCCACCACAAGGCATTATTGCCTCCTTCAAATTGCTCACCTTTACATTATCTTCTATCATCTATATAATCCAAATAGTGGAAACAGCACTCTGCCTAGGATTCTCTCCCTAGAATTCAAATACCATTTACCTCCAAGCAGCATCAACACTCCTTTCTCTCCTTTATTTATGCTTCTTAGCACAAAGCCTTCAACCTGCCTCTTTCCATGTCTTACTCCTCTGTAGACTGTGGATTTTATAAAGATGGCAACTTTTTCTGCTTTCTGCTTGATTTTCATTTTTTATTGATTTTTTAAATACCTGACAGCTGAATGCATCACAATTCTTATTACACATATACAGCACATTTTTTTAATCTCTGGTTGTGTATAGAGTCTGTTGACACCAAAATTCATGTCTTCATACATGTACTTTGGATAATGATGTCTATCACATTCCACCATCCTTGCTAATCCCCTGCCCACTCCCTTTCCTTCCCACCCCTCTTCCCTATCTAGAATTCATGTATTTCTTCCATGCTCCTCCTCCCTCCCCCACTATGAGTCAGCCTCCTTAAATCAGAGAAAACATTTGGCACTTGCTTTTTGGGGATTGGCTAACTTGACTTAGCATTATCTTCTCCAACTGCATCCATTTACCTGCAAATGCCATGATTTTATTCTCTTTTATTGCTGAATAAAATTACATTGTGAATATACGTCACATTTTTTTTATCCATTCATCCACTGAAGGGCATCTAGGTTGGCTCCACAGTTTAGCTATTGTGAATTGTGTTGCTGTAAACATTGATGAGGCTGTGTCCCTGAGGTATGCTGTTTTTAAGTCCTTTGGGTATAGACTGAGGAGAGGGATAGAAACATCTGCCAGTCTCCAGTGAATATTCTGCAATCAAACAGTGCTATCATAAAATAATAATAGAGGTCTTTCTTAAAATTACTAGCAGACAGTACGTCATTAACTAACCCAGACAATCAGTTAGAGTCACTGGAGAGAGCATGATAGGACTTGGGGTAACATAACCATTTTCCTCATTAGGTACTAACAATCCAGTCCTCATACTTTTCTGATATCATTATGTTCCCTACATGTCTTCCGTGCCCTATAACTATAATTCTAATAATTACACATCTGCTTATAGAAGCCTGTCTTTTAAATTTAGCTATGGTATCACTTTGAACACCTTTACCTAGGAGTTTAGTTTCACTTTGCTACATAAGGACTTCCAGTTTTCCCAGGACCATTTGTTGAAAAGGCTGTCTTTTCTCCAATGTATGTTCTTGGTGCCGTTGTCTAGCATAAGATAACTGTATTTATGTGGGTTTTTCTCTGTTTTGTATTATGTACCATTGATCTACATGTCGATTTTGGTACCAACATCATGCTGTTTTTGTTACTATGGCTTTTTAGTATAGTTTAAGGTCTGGTATGGTGATGCATCCTGTATCACTCTTCTTACTAAGGCTTACTTTGGCTATTCTGGTTCTCTTATTTTTCCAAATAAATTTCATAAATGCTTTTTCTATTTCTATAAGGAATGACATAGGAATTTTAATTGGAATTGTATTGAATCTATATGGTGCTTTGGGTAGTGTGGCCATTTTGACAATATTAATTCCAGGAACATGGAAGATCGTTCCATCTTTTAAGGTCGTCTTCAATTTCTTTCTTTAGTGTTCTATAGTTTACATTGTAGAGGTTTTTCACCTCTTTTGTTAAATTGATTACCAAGGCTTTATACCATTTTCTTTACCTCAGAAAGTATAAAAGAAAAGATAGCAGCTATGAAATGTGTGACGTTCACAGCACCATCTAACATTCATAAATAACAAAAAGCTACTATTCTCTTAAGCTTTATTTACTAAACCAGAATCAACTCTGGGAAGTCAAACATCAATCCTAAGAAATAATGACTTCTTATTTCACCAATTCTCTTATTATTTCTCTGCATTTCCCCCAATCTGCCCTTCAGGACAGAAGACCCACAAGCATTCAATGTTCAGCTTGTAACCTGCTTTTGCTAAGGAAGAACCTGATACCCAACTCCCAACCACAAACCTCCAAGAGATCTTCTGCAGCCTGTAGTGAGTCCCTAGAAAATAGTCCAGGACCCGAGAAAGCATGACACTAAAGTATTCAGTGGAGTTTTCTGTATAGGGAACCAGGCTTCTCAGAAACATCAAACTGAAGCAGGATCAAAAAAGACTCATCCACACACAGCAACTGCTTTCTGCTCTCCATAAAGTTAAGAAACTGGTTCCTAAATGAAGAAACCTGGACAGAGACTATGGCAGCAGTGAGAGCACTGAACAGACTCAAGACAAGGAAAAACAAGGCTGGGAAGGTCCAGAAATGTCAAATTTTAAAGAGCATATCAATGCATCATGGAAACAGACAGAGTGAATCAAATGAAAACTGAACAAAATAGCCAAGTGTGTGGCACACCTATGATACCAGCAACTCAGGAGGCTGAGGAAGGAGGATTGCAAGTTCGAGGCCACCATCAGCAATTTAGTGAGGCCCTGTCCCAAAATTTTAAAAAGTTAAAAATGGGCTAGAGATGTGACTCAGTGGATGAGTACCCCTGGTTTCAATCCCTGGCACCAAAAAAATAAAATAAATTTAAAAAAAATCATTTTTAATTGGCTTTAATTTGAAAAGGTTCCAAAACTAGAGAAGAGATGGGAAAAATTGAGCTCACTGCCTTCATTCCTATTGATGGCAGTTGGCTCCCAGTGGACGGCAAGGGCAAGAGAACAGGGCACTCCACACATGGCAGTTATCTGTGTGTAGAAATGAGTGCAAAGCTGTTTTCACATTTAATTCAGATTTATTTTAAGTTTTGTACTTAAATTCTATTTATTTATTTATTTTGTGTGTGTGTGTTTGTGTGTGTGTGTGTGGTGTTTGGAGGCAACCCAGGGCCTCTCCCATGCTAGGCAGGCCTCTGCCACCAAGTGCATCCGAGCCCCCTACAATATTTCTTGTGTAGGTTTTGCTTTCTATCTATTCTCTGAAGAATCTTTCCTACTCCAAGATGACCTTATTTAGAAGTGTCCTGTTAACAGATCCAGGCATGTAAGGATTTTCCAGAGAGCCATCTGCTCAACTATGGTTAGGAACCTGTGCCCTTGGACTGTAGCACCTTCAGGGTAGTCCAGCTCATAATGCAGCCATCTTGCTACATATGCCCATGGGCTCACTTGAGAAGGGCATGTATCCTGCCATGAGGGGTGCTAAAGCCCCTGGGTGCCACCTGGGTCTGGCTTGTCTGCAGCTTTCTCTCCAACATCTTTACCATATTCATTCTCCTGCCATTTGCTCCATCAGTCACTGAAGAGGAGGCCCATAGTTCCACAGAACTGCAGATCTGCTGGCTCCTCCTCTCAGGATCTTGGTTTGAGATTAGATTTGATTCTCCACCCTGAGGTTTAGTCATACTTGGTACCTTTGCTCTCTATTCCTCTGTGACTCCTGCTTTCACTTTTTTATTTTTTGTGGTGATAGAGATGGAACCTATGGCCCCAGCCAAGCTAGATATGTGCTCTGTCACTAAGCCCCAGCCCCAGCCCTGGCCCTGTTCTGGATTTTGCATATTGCTTAGAATTCCAGTTTATCATTTATTTAGCTTAGAGTTTTGCATCTCTGATCCCCCTTTCTCCTGCTGAAGCATAGTTCTCAGTGAGGGTAGGGGTATTCCAGCCCCCCTCCCACCCAAAGGGACCTGGCAATACCTGGAGACACATATGCCTTTAAGAACTGGGGAGGGAGCAAGACCAGCAGCACCTTCCAGGTGGGGGCCAGGCACACTGCTTGACATCCTACAGTGTACAGGATAGCCTCCACTACACGAATGGCCTTGTCCCCAAAATACAACAATGCTAAAGTCAGGAAATCATGCCAGAATTTCATTAGACATAATTATTATTATGATGATTTTTTTTTGTGTGTGTGTAATGGGGAGTGGACCTCGGTGCACTCCACCACTGAGCCACATCCAAGGCCCTTAATTAAATCTTATTTTGAGAAACGGTCTCATTAAGTTGTTCAGGCTGGCCTTGAACTTGTTATCCTCCTGACTTGGTCTCCCAAGTCTTTGGGATTTCAGAGATGTGCCAACATATGCTTAAAAGTTAATATTTTTAATGACAGTATACTCAACCTGAATTTTAACATTTCAACCATTTTCCAATGTACACAATGTGTCAATAACATCACATTGTCACACAACCAAATTTCAGGGCTCTTTTCATCTTTCAAAACTAAAACTCTGTCCTAATTAAAGACTAACTACCCTCCCTGCACCCATAGCAAGCCACACTATTCTGTCTCTGAGTGTGAAGATGCTAGGGACCTCATGGGTGGAATCACATGGTAATTGCCCTTTTGAGGTCTGCTTTGGTTGGTTAGCTTAATGTCCTTAGCATGTGTCTGCAGCATGTGACTAAGCCTGCCTCTATGGCAAGGCTGAACACACTGTACAAGTGCCACCTCTTCCTCCTCCATTCACCCTTCCACAGTCCCCTGGATTTAGGGAGTCTTTTCTCCAGCTGCCTTCAAGACTGTCTTTCTTTGGTGCCCAGCAGTCGTGACTGTGCTAAATGTGAGTGGCCTGCCCCTGTCCCGTCTGGAGTCTGCAGTCTCTGTGAAGCTGTGCTCTCCATGCTGGGAAACTCAAGCATGGTCCTTCATCTTTCCTTTGGCCTCTTTCTCCTCTTTACTCACCTGGTTTTCACCCACAGACCTTAAAAGCTCTGTTCTGCTTTTTTCCCCTCTGCTCCTTCTCTGTGTGAGCATGACATTTCTATTGCCCAGTCCTCTGGTTCTTGGCTCCTTCCCCCTGCTGTCTCCAGGTGGTTGCTGAGCCAACAAGAAGAGTCTCCATATCCAATTCAGGTGTCCTCTGTGGCCTTCCCACTCAGATATTTTCTTAATACCCCATGATTTCCACTGTTCTTCTGTAATTCCCCTTCTATTTGTAACATTGTCCACTTTTTCTGAAGGTCCTCTACAATATTACTCAGAGTTGTCTTTTTAAAAAATTACTTTTTAGTTATAGTTGGATACAATACCTTTATTTTATTTATTTATTTTTATGTTGTTCTGAAGATCAAACCCAGGGCCTTGCACATGCTAGGTGAGCACTCTACTGCTGAGACATAACCCTAACCTCCTCACAATTGTTCTTAACCCCCTCCCTGAATCCCGACCTGGGCCATTTATGGGTTTTACCCACCTATTTTCTCCCTGGCCATGCAGCAGCCTCTTCTCAGGTCAGGGATTATGATGGAAAGGAGAAGGACTTTGCTGTAGCTTTAGTGACACTCAGGTAATAGATACTTTCCAACCTTTGATAGTAGGGCCATGGTACCCTTGGCTGAAGCAAGAATCTGAGTGTCCACAGCAACTGGCTCCCATCTCCTGCTTCAGCAAGCTCTGTGCATCCACGTCTCAGGAACAGTGGATTTTCCAGTTCTTAGTCTCTCTTCCTACTGAATTGCCAATGTCTTGTACACACTGCAGGGCCCAATGAGCCCATGGTCATTGTCTCTATACTCTTGCTCATGCAAGGCTTCCACACTCTAGGAGGCCTGAGCCTCCCACCTACAGTGCAGCACACCACTCTCACAATCAGAGAGCAGAGAGTGTGGCAGTCCTCTGCTTCTTCCAGCCAGTTCTTTGGCCTGAGTATTATGGCCAGCAAAAAGAGGATCTTGCTGTGAGCCCTACAAAAAATGCACTCACCACTCTCTACTCCAGCTAAAAGCCAAGGTCTGAAGCCATGAACTAAGATTTACAGTACTTGAGGTTGTTTCTTGGGACACACAGAGGTGCTAAGTGTCTGTCACATAAATGAGTAAACACACATTAAAACAGTTACAAGAGAAAGATTGCCCAACGCAATGGCCAAGCCTGTGATTCCAGTTGATCCAGAGACAGGAGAAACATAAGTTCAAGCCATGCCAGACAACTTAGCAAGACCTGTGTCAAAAATTAAAAATTTAAGAAAGGACTGGGGATGTCATTCAGTGGCAAAGTGCTAAAGGATCATTATTCCAAGATGCGCTTATATAAATGAAGCTTTACAACTTACTCATTTAGCCATTTTTCCTGAAACCGAGAGAGGGATATTTTCTTGAGTGCAGCCCAGATGACCTCAGGCTGAATCACAAAGTTGTTTCTTGGAGGAGCCAGCTGCATACAGTAGTGCAGAACAGGATGGATGCCCAGACAGTTGACAACCCTTACAGCCATGCACCTTTGTCACAGGTTGACCAAGTACTCTTGCTATCTGGAAAGGAACCAAGACCTAATGTGAGCTGTGGTTGTGTGAGTCCAACCTGTGGTCTGATGTCTTAGGAAGGAAGGGACATCCACTTTCACCCAACAGAAGGAGCATGTGGCACACCTGGACCAAGTCCCAGACCAGGAGACACAGGGTGGCAAGGGGGACAAGTTCCCTGGCACTGCACTGGAATGGGTCCCAGTGCAACAAGATGTCACAAATCCCAACAGACTACCACTGGAGACATATCCACCCACATCAGCTGGGGAATTGGGACCCTCAGTTTGCAGCCAAGGAATTCACACAGGGCCTAGGATTTGAACCAGGCAGTCAGGTGATAGTAGAACTAAATGCAAAGCAAACATTTAAAAAAAATGGGATTGAACCCAGGGACACTCTACCACTAAGCTACATACCCAATCTTTTTTATTTTGAGACCTGGCATCCCTAAGTTGCTGAGACTGTCCTTGAACTTATGATCCTCCTGCATCAACTTCCTGAGTTGCTGGGATTATAGGTGTGTGACACCAAGCCCAGCTACAAAGCCACTTTTTAAAAGGAACAACACATGGTGTGTGTCTCATAGGCACAGAAATAGATGCTTCTTCCTTCTCTCACACCCATGTACAGCTGTTTGTAGATTTCCTTACCACTATCTCTCTTTCATATAAGGTGCAGCAACTGCCTGGGTCTTTAGAACTTAGGAAACCCACACATGATAAGAGCTCAGGAAAGGCCACCAGATGTTACCCAAGCTCAAAACAAATAGAAGAAGAGACCCTGATCCTCTGAGCACAGAAGCTCAGAAGATGTCTTGCCACCACATAAAAGACCAAGGCTGACCCAGCAGGAGCAGTGTGCTTCCAGAACTACCACACAGGTGGGACCTGTGGGTTCTTCAGCTTTCCTGGGCAACACCTGCTGGCAGGCCTGGGCCCCAGTGCTAAGGCATGCTGAGTGGGCATAGTAGGGTCCCCCCAGGAGCACTTCTATTATATACTTTATATTATTCATTTATTTTTCCAGATGGGGTTCCACTAAGTTGCCTAGGCTGGCCTAAGCACTTGGGTTAAAGCAACCCTCCTGCCTCAGTCTCCCAAGTAGCTGGGATGACAGTGCCGCCATGGTTCCTGGCTCTGTGAAGCTTTTTGTAGTCAGGGTATTAAGGAAAACACAGAATTTAACAACACTAGCAATGACACACATGCCAAGAAAGTGAGAGGACCAAGTGGTGACATGACTGTGGTTTTATTTTTCCACAATATGTGCTCAGCCTTTCTCTGATAAGCACTTATCTCAAAACCAGATAAAAATCATGATAAATGGCTATGAAACCTCTGACTAAAACAAGAAACCAAACCAAACCAACCAAACAAACAAAACCCTAAGATATCTCTCAGATGTGCCCAGGATGTGGTAGAGTTTGTTGTGTAAGACATCTGGGGAGCAGTCACTGGGGAAGTGGATGGAGCACCATGAGAACAGATCACCTTCCAACAAGCAGAGTCTAGCATCTTCCACCAGGAAAAGGAGGACAAGACCCCTTCTCAGTCTGCTTCTCACAGGGCAGCCTTCAGTCAGGGTGTCCCCACTTCTTTCTTCCAAAAATGATCCCATCTCTTTTTTTAAACACTCCCAAGGTGTTTCTTCACCTGAAACAGGGGGGAAAAGAAGAGGTATGAGCCATGGAGTGCATTCTTTGGGGGCTGAAGAACCCCTGGGTAGGGGATCAAGGTCCTGATGCGCGGGAGCTCAGGGAGGGTCCCACTTCCCTCCCCTCCCTTCTTCCCAGGCAACTGAGATTCTGGGGCAGCAGAGACACATTGATCCTCAGTCCCAAACCCTGCAGTGAGGTGGGTCTGGGAAGCCCCTGGATGCCCATGAAAACTCAATGTCAAACTCAAAGAGAGAGCACCACCTCTGTCTCCAATACACAGTGTGGCTGAAGGGCTATGATGGGCTCTACCCTTTCTTTCAACTCTGCCTAGGCCTGGAAGTCTCAGGGGAACAATCAGAAGGAGGAACATGGGGGTGGGGATTTCCAAGTGGTGGTGCAGGAAAAGAAAGCATGGAAAGGTCTCCCTGCCCCTTCTGCACCTGCCCTACTTAGTCACAGGGTCTCAACTGAGCACAGTGGTGCAGAGGATGGTGCAGATACCCAGCCTCTAGTAGGCCAGGGGACTCTTCCCACTCACACCTGAACTGCTGGTGATTGGGGAAGACTGATACCTTTTCCTCTTCAAGGTCCAGGCTGTGCCTGGGCTGTGCTTTCCCTTTGTAAATCATAGGTACTCGGACAACAGAATAAAACTGCTGGAACTTGGTGAAGAAGTTCTGCAGGTTGATGGGGTTCCAGGTCTGAAGGATGCTGAATATGCATCCCAGCATGATCTTGGCTGCTATCTTCTTCCCCTTCACCAGCTCCTTCTTCATCTTATTAGTGTAGAGGTTCTGGAATTTCTCCAATGTTCAAGGAGGCTTCATGCAAATTATGTCATCATATTGATGCCAGTCTATGGGTGATAGCAAGAAAAATGTCACACTTAAGATCTCAAAACCCACCAGCCCAAGGCACCACCCCAGAAGACAGAAACACAGGGAGCAGCCAGGCAAAGTGGCATATGTCTACAATGCCAGTGGCTCAGGAGGCTGAGGCAGGAGAATCATAGGTTGGAGATCAACCTTAGCAACTTAAAGACCCCTTCAAAAAAATAAACAGAAACAGGGGAATACAGCCAGAGGATGAAAGGAACAAGGAAAACAAGAGGACTCTGGTAAACTGAGGTGATCAGAACTCACTCCATGAGTTACCATGGGCAGGGCACACCCCTGCAGAGAGAAATCCCAGACAAGCCACAATGATGAACCAAGTCTCTGCTTAGCCATGCATTTCAGCAAGCTTGGTAAAAACTTTAAACATGACCACACACACAGGTTAAATATTTATACCAAAACTACATCTCTCACTAGAAACCGAGTCCTGTTCTGATAAATGACTTCAGGGTACATACTGGGAACAGCAACACGCACCCCAAAGAGGATGATGTAGATACCCAGCAGACACAGAGCCACTAGCAGGTGCCCAGCACAGGGCAAAGGCTGAATTCAAGTCTGCTCTGAGGGCCAGCTGCAAAAGACACAATTATAGACCTAGAAAACCCAGTGATGTTAACTGTAAATTTTTTTTTTTTTTAAAAAGTGCTTAGCCAAGCACCATGGTGCATGGCTGAACTCCAGGCAAATTAGGAGGCTGAAGCAGGAGGATCAAAAGTTTGAGGGCAGCCTGGGCACCTTAGCAAAACCTGATTCAAAACTTAAAAATGAATAAAAGAGCTGGGGATCTAGCATTCACAAGGCCTTGTGTTCCATCACCAGCACTGTCAAAAAAATGAAGGAAGAAAGGAAGGAAGGAAGGAAGGAAGGAAGGAAGGAAGAAAGGAAGGAAAGAAGGAAGGAAGGAGGGAGGGAGGGAGGGAGGGGGGAGGGAAGGAAAGAAGAATACATATAAGGTGGACAGAGACAACTAAGCACGATGGTGTATGCATGTAATCCTAGCAACTCCAGAGAATGAAGCAGGAAGACTGCAAGGTTGAGGCCAGTCTCAGCAATTTAGGAGGCCCTAAGTTGAATAGGGAGATCCTGTCTTAAAATAAAAAAAAAATAATAAAAGGGGCTGGGGACATGACTCAGTGGTAAAGCAACCCTGGGTTCAATCCCTGGTACCAAAAACAGCCCTTATATGTAGAAAGACACACACAAGTAGCAGTGAAATAAGACAGGTGTTGAGCTGGACTCCTGAGGCTCAAAGCAGGCATTGTGTACACTACTGTCACATTGGTTGGTCCTGTCACTCTAGTTCTACCCTATCGCTGCCACTTGACAGTTGACCAGGGTTCATATGCTGATTTGGGCATAGTCTCCTCTGGAGCTTCTCCTGACCCTACTCCAGCCCCTCCCTTTGTGGCACTTGTCAGAGCAGAAGCTCCATCATTGCTTATGGAAATATCTGATAAAGTTCAGTTTTGCTTCAAAGCTGAAGTCCTCGGAGTTCACTATTGTTATTAGAAATTACGTGTACAGCCAGGTATCATGGTGCACATACAGCCACTCAAGAGGATGAGACAGGAGAACCTCTGGAGTCCAGGTGCTTGAGGACAGCCCAGAAAATATATATCTTTTTAAAATCCTAGGCCTTTGGGGAGCTCAGGACATGTCTGGCTGCCCAGGCAGGCCAGGACAGCCAGTATCTGCAGAAAAGGTCACAGAGAAAGGAGCTGCCAGAGGACCTGAAGAGGTGAAGAGAGTTCTTTCCAAGGATTCAGTAGGTCGAATGTGGACGCCACCCAAGTGCCACCAGCAAAATGTGACAAGGACAAATAGCAAAGGCCCATAGGAAGGCTCTCAATACCCTGTCTTGCTTCTGGTCACCACCTGGCTGCCTTCAGGAAGGGCCAGCCAGCAGCTCCCTGTTCCCTGCTTTGTCCCAGAGTCTCCCCAGTATCCAGGGCCCACTCTGCCCACAGCCCCAGCCCTTCTTCTGGCTTTGTCCTCTCTCTTTCCCATTTCCTCTGTCACATAAGTTAAACCACAGCAGGGGCAGCACACAGCAGAGGACCCATGCAGACCAGGCAGTCTGCTCCACAGAGCAGCACCTAAGCCAGGACAGAGGTGCCATAGGAGAGGCCTTTTACCTCTGGAGTGCAAGAGGGAGGACTTGACACACAGGCAGCAGTTCATGTGCTCACCCGCCTTCTACAGCTGCTTGTAGATGTACCGTACTCCACGGCGCAGTTGGGGCCACGGCCACAGTAAAGGACATAGTTGTAAGGGATGGTTCTATCCAGGCTCTGCCTGGGAATGACAATGGTGCCTTCAATGAGAGACCCATTCTCATGTAAGTCCTTGCAATTTAACAGACATGACCAGTTATCCAGAAGTCTTATCTTGGAAGATTAAGCTCTCAAACACACCAGGAACATAGAACCAAAGCTATAACGGACACTGACCAAGATGGCATGTCTAGAATAGGGCTTTGTTTCCAGTTAGGACAGAAAAAAGAGCCATGGCAAAATGAGACAAAGAAATTCATGCTGAGAGTATCAAATATACCTCACCCAGGGAGCAGGGGCACAATGGGAACTCACTGATCATCTCTAACACATACTCAGGGGACTGGGGACCCCAGGACTCACACAAAGTAGTACATCTGACAAGGGTCATTCCAGTTAGGTTGTCTAAGCTCTCTTCTTCCCCTGATGAACATGGTGTGGAGCTTGGGTAGAAAGCCATATGCTTGGGATGACAAAGTGGAAGTGTATGGTTCAGCCAGCTGTAAGAGGTTCAGCCAGCTGTAAGAGGGAAGGAAGCTCTATGGTCACCAACTGCTTCTGGCCCGGCACTTTTCTTCCCAACCAGAAAAATTCTTCTCCTTCCTCAGGGGCAGGAAGCCCCAGTCCAGACATCTCCCAGCAGAGGCCTGCCTCCCTTGGCCTAGCACTACCACATCCATCTACCCTTTTGTCTATGGAGAACTTTGTGTGACCAGATATGTCACCCACATAGTGTACACACAGCCACTCAAGACTGCACACCTGAGCCTGAACTTCACTCTTCAAAAAATCTATATTGTCAAATCTGGGTCTTGAAGATGCAGTGCCATTTAAATCCTGGTTTTCTGCTTGGAACCATCTCTGAGCTGACTGCCCAAGGCCCAGGCCTGCTGGGCTGTAGATGTACTTTCCCTTAACCCCTGTTCTCTTTCCTCTCCCAGGTCTTTTACTACTGCATCTCCTCCCTGAAATGCAGGGGCCATGCAGACCTGGGGCCCAGAGTGCTGAAGAAAAAAGACCTTTGCTTAACCCAGTGGTTAAGCACATGCACTGAAGGAGGCCCATGTGCTGAAGGAGGCCCACATGCAAGACTCAGACCCTATACCAAGTCCCTGTGGAGAATTCAGACCCTATATGGAGGCCTCTAACTGCCCACACACAACACATGACCAAAAAGTTGGAAAAAATTTTCTGCCACACTCTCTATTCCCAGACCACTTCCCTTTAAACAGCTGAAATTTAATAATAAACCCAGGATTCTGATGGGCCTCCCTCCCATTATGCCAACTGGGCCAGCTGTATGGGCAGCTCTAGAAAACCTAATCCAGTAGAACCTGACATCTACCCTGGCCCCAGGGACAGACTCAGAGAGTGCTTCAGGGCTCCCACTGGATTTGGACACACACACCCCCTCCTGCGGGTCCATAATGGTGTCTGGTTGTTGGACCCTGGCCTACTGTTCTGCCTCTAGCCTGAGGACAATGCTGCCATATGCAGATGAGCAAGGCTGCCAGGACCAGAGAAAGGAGCAAGGGCCCTAGGCACACCCAACCCTCAAGCCAGGCCCTGGCTTTGTATGTTATCCAACACAAACATCCCCAGGGACTGTAAGTCTCAACAGGTAGTCCAACAACAACAACAAAAAAAGAAGTGGCCATCTGATTTCCCAAATGACACTTGGCTTCCCTGCTGATGGAGATCATAACTGGACACAAGGGGCCACTTCTGCCCATCCCACTGATACCACTGGTTATTAGTGAAGAGTTCTGCTCCCTTACATGTTGAAGTTTGCACATTAGAGAAGCACACGGAGGGAAGGGGACCAGAGCTGGTATCCTGGTATCCCAAGAAACAAGGTGTTCTGCTTTTTAAAATATGTCCTAGGCTTCCTTTGTTCTCTTGCTCCCTTCCTCTTATCTCTTTCCTTTCTGTGTATGTGACTAGGCCCAGTAATAGACTCAGGGATGCTCAGTGGGATGGCCAAAAGATGGGAAACAGGTGGGCTGAAGGGGGAAGGGCAGGATGGAGCAGCTCAAGGCACATTAATTAACAACCTTGTAACTCCTTATAGACAGAGGCAATTCCTGGGATGGGTTACTTTAGCAAAAGTTTGGAGCAGGAGCACGTTATTCATAAGGGTGGAGGAAGGGCTCTGAAGGAATTAACATTTCAATCCCTGAGAGGACAGTCTCCAGCTTCCAGGCCTCACTCAAATTGGCCTCCTAAATCTGACCTGACTCGATTTACCTATCTATACCGACTGTCTAATTCTGGCTTCATCATTTGACTATAAAGATGATTGGGAGGGCTAGGGTGGAAGAGAAGATAAAACAGGAAAATCACAGGTTCAAAGCCAGCCTCAACAACTTAGTGAGGCCCTATCTCTAAAGAAAATATAAAAAAGGCTGGGAATGTGGTTCCGTGTTTAAGGGCCCTGGGTTCAATCCTCAGGAGCAGAAAAAAATGTGTGGAAGCTCACACCTGCTCACTGACACTAGACAAGAGCTCTGCCCCACCAGCCCAGGAAATGCTCCATCTTAAAAGATCAAATGCAGTAAGGAATCATGGCGGACACCTATAATCCCAGAGGCTGGGGTTGTGGGGGTAGGGGGGCACTGAGGCAGGAGGATCACAAGTTCAAAACCAGCTTCCACAAGGGCAAAGCACTAAGCAATTCAGTTGAGACCATGTCTTTAATAAAATACAAAAGAGGGCTGGGGATGTGTGTCAGTGGTCGAGTACTGGATTTCAATCCCCAATACTAATCAATCAATCAATCAATAAAAGACATATATCAAATGCTAAATGTATGTTATAATAATTCTGTTAAAACTCAAAAGGAAACACACCAGGGCATATCACAGCAGGCTTTGCCAGCCCATTGTGTGGCAGGCCCTGAGGGCAGAGGGAGCAAAACTCAGGCACCAGATGCCACTGCCCAGGCCTCTTCCCCACCTGGGGATATCCTCTCTAGACCTCCTGGACATCCTGGCCTGGGCCTTCACTAGAGCCCCCTAGGAGACCTCATGGGGGAGGAACCTTGTTATCTGGCTTTCATCCCTAAATAGAAGGGGTCTCACCCAACCCATGCCAGGGTCTGGGCTGAACCTGACCCACCCTGGTGCCCAGAGGCAAGGCTGCTCCTCATGCAGAGAGTGCCCTACCATCCTGGCTCCAAGCAGCACACTCTCCCCTCCCAGGAGCCCTGATGCTCTTGTGACTCTGAACTTACTTCCTCCATTGTAGAAACATACATCCTTCAGGAAAACACAGAATAAAAAAGAAACATCTGCCTGGACCTTATTGCTTCCTCCAGGAACCTCCCAGATACATGGCAGGAGTCCTGCTTGGGTCTCTGAGGACCTGGAGCAGGAAAGGGTGGACCACAGCTCTCAAAGCCCTTACTCTGCCTCACCCCAGCCTGTTCAGAGACCCAAGGTCTCTGAATGCCTTCATCCACAGGGCCTCCAGGCCTAGGTACTTGGCAGAGCACCCCATGGCCTCTTTGGCCCCAGGAATTCTGGGGATTCCTACCCCAGTCCTGTAGCATGTGGAACCACTTGAAGACTCTTCAAGTAGCTGAGAGGAGAGGCCTCCCTCAGCTGAGGAGCCAAATCCCTCAGCTTCCAGTTTCAGTTTCTATTCCTGTAAACAGAGTCAACACCAGGTGTGAGGAAGTCAGGGATGGGATCCCTGTCAGGCTCTGGCTCTGGCGAGGTGCCAGGCCATCCTGCCCTCTCTCCCTATCTGCAGGGATGGGCACCCCCTGGAAGGCAGACCCTGGTAGTGTAATGGATGACAAACCCAGTCCTGGATATAGAACAGTTTCCACAGAATTAGTGCCTGGCAAAGGGAGAGTTCACACCCCTTTCTAGTCAGCCATCTTGGGGAAAACTGATTAACACAAAAGACCCCTACCTTTTGCCTTTTGAATTGTAAATAACTATCCTTAGGAATCTAACTACTCCCCTTATAAGTGTAAATGCCCCTGTGGAGGCCCAGGACCAAGGCTAGAGATTTGCCCTTTGATGCTTCTTGTCTGATTCCTGCCACAGTAGGACTCCAGTATGAGAAGAATCAGCAGCATTTAGTAAAAAGGCCACTTGTCCTTGTTCTCAGGTAGATACCCTTCATTCTGGTTCTTTTGGAAAGTGGTTCTTGGCATGTTCTGACCCCTCACCAAAAATGAAAAGAGGAGCAGAGGGCAGTGGCCTTTCAGGGAGGCCCTGTAGCAGGATGAAGGTGGGTTGCCACTTCCCAAAATGTTGGAAAATAAATGAAGCCTCTCAGGCTGCTGTGTCTGCCCCACCTGCCCTTTACTGGCCACTGTCAGGGACCACCCTGTCTTGTCCCATGTTTAATTTTAATTCCAGCCCCACAGCAAGCCTGTGAAGACAGGCTGGCACTGCTCATCACTCAGACCAGTATTAATTTTCTCCCTCAAACCAGGACCAGCAAGACCTCAAGCACATTTCAACCTGCACATGCGTTCCAGAGGGTTCAAATCTTGTCTCTTCTTGCCACTAGCTGTGAGGCTGTGGGCAAGTTACTTAACCTCTCTGTGCTTCATTCTCAGCATCTGTAGGACAGAGATTTATGATAATGTCAGTTTAGCACAATGTTGGGAACATCACTATTTAGCAGCTTCACTTTTTTAAATCTCTGGGACTGCAAACCCTCCCCTCCCAAGGCCTCAGCTGGCAGATGTTCTTCCTGGTATTCAGGGGTGGGGAGCCCTGGCAGGTGGCTCCACCATTCCACAACTCAATATTCACAAGGCAAGAAATCTAGGCCACTCAGGATCCACAAGTCCCAGATCCTCAGGGTGTCCTTGTGGCTAAAGCAAATCAGTGCTGCTCTCTGGGAGTACTGTGCTCCATGGGCTCTAGGACAGCAGGATAGGAGCAGGGAGGCACTTGCTCTATTATGGCCATCAGCAGGGAAAACCCATCTGACAGCTGGTTCCCTCCTGTCCCTCCACTGTCAGCCTGGGCAGGCTGTGGGAACCCCTCCCAGGGCATTGCAAACCCACAGAGACTTCCCCCTTTAGCAGCCTCAGACACCTCCCTGGATATCCTCTGGGATGTCCAGGGCCCTTAAGATCAGCCAGAGGCTTCTCATCACCAAGGGGGACTAAACTCCAGTTCCCTCAAAGAAAAGAGACTGGAAACTTTAAGCAGAACAGGCGACTACAGCAAAGAACCTCAAAAAACTGCTTAAGGAAAATACCCCCTGGAAAGAGTTATGTGGGGGAGGGGCCATGCCCCCCCCCCCCCAGGCTGGCCCTGCTCCCATTTGCTTGGAAGGCACAGATGCCCCCACTCGTCACTTACCTCATTGCCCCTTGGGACTTGCCTGGTCCTGGGGCTGCAGGAGGCATCTCTTCACAATGGCTACAGAACTTGGAGGCCTCCTCGCAGGAGACTTGTCTCTGGCTGTGGGAATCCTCCAGCCCAGTGTCCCTTCCCCCACAAGTCTGAAAGGAGAAGCAAGAGTCCCCTTGGGCTGGGATTGTGGCTCAGCAGTAGAGTGCTCACCTAGCACAGTTGGGACCTGGATTAGATTCTCAGCACCACTTAAAAATAAAGGCATTGTGTTGGGTCCATCTACAAAAAGGATTCTCTCTCTCTCTCTCTCAAAAAAAAAAGACTCCCCAAGGCAGCAGCTCTAAACTGTGCCTCCTGTCATGTGACCACAGCCTCATTTCCATTTCATTTTGTGAGACAGTGAAATTGCTATAGCTAGAAAGTTCTCTGGTCAATGGAAACCCAGGATCAGTGTGTCTCCTGTGGCTTCTCATGGCCACTGCCCCATCCCAAGTCCCACTCTTCCATGGATCCCCTTTCATCCTGAAGCCCCCCTCCTCTGTCTCTGCCATCACCCAGGAAGGCTAAGACTGTGGCTCAAACCACAAGCCAGGCCAGCTTCCAACACAACCACTGAGAACTTGGGGGAAGAAGGCAGGAGACTCAGGTGGACCTGCAGTCAGGGCCAAACCTTGGCCTAACACAGGTGACCCACTGGCAGCCTGCAGAGCTGCTTGGAAAGCAAGCCTGGAGCCAGGTGCCACTTCCTGCTGAAGTGCCTTAGTATCTCACCCTGCTCCTTGAGAGAGGGGGCAAGACAGCTGTCCCATAGGTAGCCCTAAGCACAGATGAGAGTTAGGTGAGTCTTACAGGGACAGCTTTACAGCATTAGAGAGGTGCTAGTGGTCATGGTCACCTCTCGCTGAGCAGTGTCTCCTGCAGAGGTCACCCTTTGCTGGGCAGCCCAAGGCTAACAGGCTGGAGTCAGGGTTCCCAATAACTGGGGGACAGTGCCATCTAAGGAGGCCCACTCCTCTCCTTAACCAGGGGGCATCCAACTAGGGAAAGGGTCACAGCCATTGCAGGCCAAGCTGAAGATGGCAGGCCTTGGCTCTGGCCTAACCCGTGAATCCCAGGGCACACCCACCCACCCACCACCCTCTTCTGCTGGTCCTGCATCAAAAAAACTGCAGAAGCAGTGGCCACAACAGTGGTCCCTCACCAGCTGGAGGTACCCACTGCATGCAGACTTCCCCTGCTGCAGCCCCTGCCCCTTTCTCAAGGTCTGCACTGAAGGGCCAGTTCTTCCAGGATGTGGAGGGTGCAGGTACAGACATGTGATTCCTAGGGTGCAGAGAGGAGGTAGAACAGGCAAGATGGGAGGAAGGAGGTCAGTTCACCAGCTCTGCCACACTGTACACCTGCCCCTACCTGGCCAGCAGCCTTTGGAAAGATTGTTTAGGTGTAGAAGGTAAGGATCAGAGAGATGAGTTCACCCTCTCAGGGGATAAGCTGGGGACCCTGGCCTCAGGAACAACCCTGGCAGCCCTCCACCCACCACCCCAGATGTTCACTGTCTTGAAGCCCAAGGTTAAAGTGCAGTCATGCACAAGTACCTGTACTGCGCCCCTCCCCTGACTCAGGCAATGACAAGGCCCTACTGAGGTGGATGGTACAAGGCATCCATCCTCTGGAGGAGCGCAGTATGTTTCTGGGAATGGGCTGATTTGTTTTTGTATTCCTTTAATAAGTATAGTTGTGACTTCTCATATGACCATTAAGTATGAAGGAAAAAACATGACTTTCCCAATTAATGCAACTACTTCTAAAGAATAGATCTGTTTGCTCTAAATGCAATGATTCAGCTGTGGAGTGTAAATTGTTAATGTCTAATGAAAAACTCCCTGTATTCCTGTCAAGGAAGTTTTTGAGAAATTAAAATTAAAATCTAGAGAAGAAAAATTAATGTTAAGAAGACAGATTAGTGCTTAGTACTGGGCAACTTGTTCCTGTTCCTGTGCACAATGGTTTGTGCTCTTACTCGTGTTTGATTAAAATTAATAACAAGTCAACCACTTGCCGTAACCATAGCACCGGTTCCAGTCAGTAAGTCAAGAAAGAGTAGTCAAGGTAATGGCCAATAGTTTTGGAAATTTCTAACTATTATTAAAAGTTAACTAAGCAGAAACAGCTCAAAGGAAAACACGTACTGAAAGTACAAATGCTTTCTTATGCATAAGCCAAGATACATTCTTCTATTCTAATTGTAGCTACGTAATATTTTGTTTCTTTGAATAATGATTCCTGTTTTGTAACCACAAAGTACTGTAAGCCTGCCAAAATGAAAAGTATATATGATCAACTTCACAAGTAAAGATTGGGATCAGCACCTTCACTTTGGTGTCTGTGTTGTTTCTCCACTCCCCCTTTCGCCGACTCCTCACCATCTGTTCATCTCCTGAGACCCCCTGTTGGAGCTGGTCTCCGACATACCTGCTTGGAACAGCACCTGGTTGTGTACACTCTACCACTGTGCTGTCCCTGGCCTCAGCCACAAGCATCCCCCAGGGTTGAATGGTCCAAACTGAGATATTCTGGGCCTACAAAATTCACACTGGGTCTGCCATCCAACTACTTGGGAGGTTCAGGCAGGAGAATCCAAGTTTGAGGTCAGCCTTGGCAACTTAGCCAGTCTTTGTCTCAAAATTTCAAAAAAAAATAATACAAAGGTCTGGGATGTGGCTCAGTGCCCCTGGGTTCAGTTCCTGGTACCACCCAAAAAATTCCCCCCTAAAACAAAACAAAATGGATTTTAGAGCAAAGCAATTCAATGCATAATCCATGACCTGTTCAACAGAGAACTCACTGAGGATATTATAATAATGATACAGACACTAAAAAGCATTTATTCTAACACTATTTATCATCAAAGTAATTCATAGCAAATAACACATAAAATGCAGGTCATAGAGCACAATAATGGAGCATGTGGAGCCAGGAGTGTGCTCACACACTGACAGATGTGTGTATTCCAGGGAGCAGGAAGTTCTGGGGTGGTCACCAGAGTGGATGGGAACTGGAGTAGTGGTTTCCTACATTTTTTTAACCATAGGTGTTTAATATTTTTACAAAAATGCCAAAGCTATTACTTCAATTAAAAAAAAAAAAAAACAGAATTCTTTTGAAACAGACTTGAAGTCATTTGGCTCTCCTTGGTGTTCTCCCCAGCCACAGTATGGATGCCGCATCAAGATCTGACCTCTCTGAGACTCCTCCCTGGTTGGAGCTCAGCATACACCTGGGCAGGTGCTGGATACAGCACACCTCACCCACCCAGCTGTGAAAGCCTGTTCTTTTCTCTGTCATTTGGTCTGTCAATGTGGTAGGCTCTTGCCAAGGCATGCCCAGGGGACAGGCAGACATTTTTTCCAGTTTTCCCAAGGAACACTAGAATCCCACCTGGGCCTCCCATGGGCTCCCTCTTCTTCTGGGGTCATTTTGCAGTGCATTCTCTGCTCCATTGGGCCAGCATGTCTATAAGACAGCATCTGGTATCAAATCACAGTGACAGGGACTTTCTGAGAGTACTTTCAATGCCAGACATCCAATGAGGGCCTGATCAAGCCCTTAGCAGGACTCCCCCTTTTGTTCTGGGATGTGGTCTTTACAGCTGTTGTAGGGCTCAGTCCCTGGGTCTTGCTGCAGTTATTTCTCAGCCAAAGATACAGGTTTTTCAAGGTCTAAAACAGCAGAAGTAAGGGTGGTTCACTTTATAGAATTAAGGCTATTGCCTACTCCCCAACTTTGTGTCTGAGATTGATCCCAAAGAGACTCTGAAGTGTGATAGAAAAGAGGATCAGCAAGCTAGCTAAGTCAAATGCTGCACCCACCTGCCTCCTCCAGGACAGAGAAGTACTGGAACACCTTTAGATCAGCAGCTAGTAGGGCACAGAGCACTGGCACCTGGGGACAGACAAACTCTAGTTCAGAGTAATGGCCCTCCTGACACTTTGGGTGGACAGCCAGGTTGGACAAGCCTCAGTGACTAGAGAGGCCATTTCACCTCCACATAGGTAGGTCAAGGAAGGGCAGCCTATCCAGGGGGCTGCTGCCAGGGGAGGAATCTCTACATGAACAGTCTCCAAAGACCACCAGGAGTGTTCTGCAAACATGACCCAGAATGTGACAGCTACAAGCAAGGGTCTGGATCCAGATGTCCTCAGCACTGAGTACAACCTGACTGCAGAAGTATATCAGTACTGACAGCACAGGGATTGGCCCCTAGAGGACAGGCAGAAGGTGAAGGTCAGGCGGTCTGTAAAGAACCCAGGTCAGAGGCTGGGGGGTCAGGCCATGCCTACCATGAAGACCAGGGCAGCGCCCTGCCTGTGGAAGTACTCCAGGAGGTCTCTGAGCCCCAGCACCATGGATGCAGATATGGATGTACTTTAAGACAGCTCAGCACCATGGGGATGCTGGGGGGCAGGCCACTCTGTCACAGTCAATGAGGATGTCAGAGTAGCAGGGCCCACATGTCCCTGGCTACCAGGAAGAGCCATGCTTGGGGTACTATGGTCCTTGTTGAAGTACAGTCAGAGTGGTACAGAGCTCATAGCCCATTGGGGACCTTCTGTGTGTCAGCCTCATTAATTTGTAAGCAGGCGACCATCTCCCTGATGGCTTGGGCTTGGCCTCGGGTCCAAAAAGCCAGGGTAGGGCAATAGAGGGCCATGGAACACAGGGCAGCAGGGGCTCACAGTGACTTTAGCACAGCAACATACCTTCCTAGGCCTGTTCAATATTGCCTCCAACAGGGCTTCCATGGTACAGGCTACTGGTCACATGCAGGACAGGAACGGGGGCCCTCTGACACCTGGAAGGTAGAGAGATGAGTTTCAGTCCTGTAGGCAGTTTGGACACAGCCTCTGCCAGGCCTGGCCTGTCCCAAGCTGGAAGCCCAAGTCAAGTCCAGTGAGCTGGAGGAACAGCAGTGGTGCTGGCAGGAGGCCAGGCACTCTGGAGACTGCTGCAGTGCACAACAACCTACAGCTCTGACCAAAGCCACCCCGTGAACTCAGACAGACATCAGGATAGCTGGGCCAAGGAGTCCCACTATTGAGTGCCCACCCTGGCTGGCATCTGGCTCCTGGGCCTTACTACGGAGTGCAGGAGGATGAGTGAAGACACCAGAGTCCCAGCCAGGACACTGTGCTGTACCTCCCAGAAGCACAGCAGGAACATGATGCAGAGCTGTAGCAAGTCCAGCCCTGCAAGAGAACTCTTCTGAGAGTCGACTCTGCTCCCAGACACTGCACTACCACCTGAGCCCTATGCACCCTACATTCAGCAGGATGGCCTTCTGGTCCTCACATATGGAGTAATGTTGGTCATGGACACAAAGCAGCCCCAGAAGCTTCCGTTCTGGAACCTCAGGGGCAGCTGCCACAGACCACAGCTGGTACACAGGTGTTAGACAGAGGTTCAGGCAGGACAGTCCTGCATCTTCCCTCAAGGGACCTTGGAGGGAGGGGAGCAGCAGGGCTGTCAAGGGGACATCAAGAAACCCAGGAGATGGGTGTGTGGGGATCATAAACAGCCAGACTTGCAACTATCCTTCTCTGAGGAGGTGTTCTGAGGGCAAACTTCAGTTCCAGAGTCTCCCCAACATATGAGACTCTGAAATGTCCACCTCCTTGAGCCCCAGCTTCCCTCAGAAGAGCCTTATATTGCACACAGGCATGTCAATATGTTCCAAGGCTACTCTAAAGATGAAATGCGCATGGAAGTCCTGGGACATGATAAAATAATCACTACTTTCATTTGGTGACTCCCTGGGGCCATGTGAAGGAAGCAACACCAACTACATAAGTTCTTATACTTCTTTAGGAAGTGAAACAAAATGGATTTGTGGGGATGAGTGGTTAAGGGTGCCCTTAGGGTTTCCAGACAACGTGCTACAGTGTTTTCAGCTTTGGGACCAGCACATACTTTTTTTTTAGCACTTGTGGATTGCACCCTAGGGTCTCATGCAGCCTTGGCAAGGGCTCTCCCACTGAGCTGCACCCCTGCCCTTTCTATTTTGAGAGATGATCCTTCTAAATTTTCCTGGCTACTCTCCTATTTGCCATCCTCCTGCCTGAGCCTCCCAAGTGGTTGGGATGACAGATATGGCCACCATCATCTGGTTTTTAACGTTCCAGAGTGTCCTGAAGATCTTGGTATCAAACAGGGGGGGCCACAGCCATAATGATGACAGCGGCCAGCACAGTTTTGGAAATGTGGTAGAAGAGTGAGGTCAGGTAATCTAGTGACAGCAGCTCCATCACACCTGGGAAGAGCAGGCATCACTCAGGGACCAGGGTCATGGCTGGACCAGGAGGGTGGAAAACAAGCTCTGACAACCTGAACCCATGGGGCTACAGGGAGACAGAGCCATGCACAGCAGCAGACTATGTGCCTGCTAAGCAGGACACCCCTTCAACTGTGGGCTGCCTCCCTCCTCCCCATGTTCATTTCAGGGACATAGGAAAATACGGGGGCTCACCAGTCACAAGCCCCCCCCACTGGGGTGCCACTTACTGGTCATTCATGGCTGTGCTGCAAGTCAACAGAGATCTGTTGATCCCTGGAATCCCTGGTGAAGGGGAGGCCTCCCTCTGGAAGAGACTTATCTTCCCAAGGTACCTGTGCTGGGGAAGGAAGCAAGACCACTGAGGCCCATTGAAAGCTGTGCTTAAACCACCTGGCTTCCTGTACCAAGAACACAGTAGAAACCCTGAGTGCTCTCCGGGCAAGGGGGGGAGGGGTTGCTTTGTCTTCTACTCCACCCAGGTGCTGGCTGGGCACTGCTTCCCTCAACTTGGCCACTACTCAAGGACAGCCTGTGGGGTCTGGGCTTGGCCCCAAGGCCAACTCATGAGGGAAGAGCCTCAGTCCTCCTGCATCCACTTTGGGGAATTAACTTAGGCATCACCATGCACAGAGAATCTTCATGTGCTTGGAACTTTCCAGCACTAAGCACACCACAGGGAGCTCAGATGCCATCCTAAGGGGTAGGCATGAGTCTTATCCCTACCACACTGCAGACTTAGTCACAACTGACCACGGGTAATCAGGAGGCCAGGTAGACTGTGACAGGAAGAATGAGAAAGGAGTCTAATGTGGGCAAAACATCCAGCTAGGGGAAAGGGGTCCTTTCGCTGGGCCCTCCCTGAAGGAACAGAGAAGGAAGGACATGGTCATTTACTGCCCAAAGCTGCTGATGACTGAGTAGAAGGAGACGAGGGAGCCCAGCACACTGGTGAGGCCCAGGGAAAAAGAAGCTTGCAGAAGGGGGAGATGGAAAAGCAAGGCCAGGGAGATACAGGGAGTGACCTGGGCCTGCATCTGACTTCCTGCCTTGGTATGAAAAATGCAAGTCACTGTCTTCCTCTAGTTTGCCCAGGATGATTCCAGCTTTTTGCAGGGGAGGAACTAGGGATGGATTCCAGAGCCTCATGCATGCCAGGAAAGGACTCTACCACCAAGCCAGCCCCTGCCCCAGTTACAGCTTTATAAAGTAATTCTAGACCCCGCTTGCCATGGGGCTCAATCACCTCCAGAAGGGGTGTGGCCAAGGGACACAGAGCCTGGATATGGCTGCCGCTATCCATAGGGCTCCACTAATGTCCAATCAACCCCTCTTCTGCTCTGCTGCTATGGCCCACCAAAGTGAGGGACAAGCTATCTCCCCCAGTTGGCACTGACTGACCACATGAGACAGCACAGGCCCAGCCTCACTGGGGCTAAAAAGCAAGCATCAGCTCATTTTAGGCCCAAGCTTCCCTGCCTACATCCACCCCACCCAGGGCCTTCACAACCACCACAATCTCCCCTACTCTAAAACCCATGATGCCGAGCACAGCTTCAAGGCCTGCTCTTAGACAGCTCAGGTCTGGCCACTCAGCATCAGGCCCTCCAGGGTACATGGTACAGTGCATGTCCTTAAGAGTGAGGGGCCTAGTTGTCAGAAGCCTTGGCAGAAGTCATGCCCTGACCACCCTCACTCTTAGTTTCTCATCCAGAACAGAACTTGGTTGCCGCTGATGGGATAGTTCCTCCAAGTTCTGGCTTCCTGTGGGACCTGTGCCAGCCTCTCCCTGTGTACCAGATGGGAACTGTTGGCCTATTTCAGATCAGGAAGCACACATCCCTCCTCAAAAACCTGAGCTTTGTGACCTCCCCTTGTCAGTGCTTTCTGGGCTGCAGCCAGGAACTCTTGTCCCACTGGGAAGGTTTTGGGCTACTAGTTCTTTGCTGCTGCTGCTGGGGATTGAATGTGCTGTTTATGAGTGATGGATCTGAGCAGATTAGAAACCAGTTGGGAGGTCTGTTTGCTGGTGCCTGGGTGGGGGGAGGCCTGTGGGTTTCCTCTCTCTCAGTACAATATCTTCATTTTACTAATGAACATCAAGAAGCAAGTACCATGTATTGAAGAAGAGCCAGAGCCCCAGTTTGAATAATCACAGTGCTTTTGCTAGAACCCAAGTTGCTTTAGTCAGTACAGCAGGGAGATATCAGCATAGTGTTTCAAATCTGAATGTCATATTTGAATCTTGAACTGGTGGGAATGAAGACGTGGCCTACAGTCACTCCCACCTCTACCAGAGCTTTCCTACAGCCTCTAGAGCACAACACAGTGATAGAATTCATTTTTCCCCCTTTTTGCTTTCTATGAGACAACACTCACTATTGGCTTTTATTCTTTGTACATTTTACAATAAAACCCCAATTATGATATACTTTGAAACAGCTCAAGAGAAAAATATTTAATATTAATTTGATAGTATTTAAGGTGGATGCATTCAGTGAGTATCCAAAATATTCCTTTCCTTTATACAAACAGTAATTGTCATTTTATTTGACCTCCATTTTCTAGCCCACCCCAGAATTTTTAATAATTGTTTTCCTATTCAAAATATGTATTATCTGCTGACATATCAAAAGATATTTTATAAAGTAAAATCAGAATCAAGACATTTCAAAGCAAAACCTTTCCCATAGTTAGAAAACTTACTAATTTCCAGAGTCATAAGTAATGCTAATATGAGTATGTAATTAGTTGGACTACCACTGTTTTCTGTAGTAACCTGAGCCTCAGCATTCTCAGCCCCAAAAATAGGAAAAGGGAAAGATTAACACAAGGCAGAGAGCAGCTACATGAGCAAGGAGAGATGTGTAGAGGAATCACTTGGCTTGTCATGCTTCTTGATTACACTTAATGATTATCCCCCAGTCTCTTTACATGAAGAAATTATATGTCTCTAGTAGGTCATAAAGTTTTCTTTTTAAAATTTTTAAATTAATTGATTTTTTTCATTTTCCAAATTTTTATTGATGCATTATAATTGTACAAAATGGTGGAATTTGTTGTTTCCTACCCATACATGTACAAAATATAACAATATAATTTGGTCAATATCCCTTCCCAACCTTTCCCCCTTTACCTCCCTTCTCCTACCTGCTGGTCCTTTTCTGCTACTAATTTTCCTTCAATTTTCACTAAAGGAAATGACATACCAGCCTTTCAACTTCCTTTTCCATTTTTCTCTCTAGCTTCCAAATATGAGAAAAACATGTGAAAACCTTCTGAGATTGGTTTATTTCACTTACCATAATGGTTCCATCCATTTTTTTCTGCAATTTCATTTTTCTTTATCCATTCATCTATTGAAGTATTCCTATGATGGTTGCATACTTTGGCTGTACCATAAATATGCTATGTATGTATGCACGTACTTCAGTATGATGAATTATGTTTCTTTAGGATAAATACAGAGGAGTAGTATAGCTGAATCATATGGTGGTTCCATGCCTAGTCTTTTGAGGACCCTCCATACTGATTTCCATTCTAGTTGTCCTAATTTATAGTCCCTACAACAGTGAAAATGTGTTCCAATTTTTTCCACATCCTCTCCAGAATTTCTTATTGTTTGTATTTTTTTGTTCAATAAACATAAAATCATTGATTTTATTGATATTATGGAATAACATGACATAATAAAGTCATCAAATACAATGTTACATTAACATTTAAATACAATAGAATGGGCTGGGGATATAGCCCATTTGGTAGAGTGCTTGCCTTGCATGCACAAGGCCCTGGGATGCACAAGCCCTGGGTTCGATCCTATGCACTACACACACACACACACACACACACACACAAATTGCTAAATGAGATATTTTTCAATGAAAAAAACTCTGAATTTCATTCCTGTGTTCATAAACCCTGGTTAATATTTTCTCCTTGAGACAACCAACAAACTTTGGTATGATACAGTAAGTGGATGTAATTAGTTTCAATTTCTGAACAAAATCTTTCAAGAAGTCAGCCATTCAGTGAGATTCCTTTAATAAGATTAACAACATTTACTGCATTTTTAAATACTTCCATGAGATTCTGTGGAATTTTTCTGGATGCTAAAGCTTCATAATGTAAATAACAATGATTCCACTAATGCAAAAACTTCATGATGTATAGAACAATGATTCCACATGGCACCATTAGTAATAACTTCCAGCAACTTTTTAATTACTCTGCTGTGTTTTCCTGTTATGCTTTCTGTTCTATCTCTTGTAATTCTCATACACTTTTTTCCAGTTTGATTTATATTGACTAACAATGCAATTTTCTAATCCTGTAAAAATATCTAATTCACTTAAATGAGAGAGTAAATTTAAAAAACACAAAAATAAAATCCTTCATGAGATCATCCTGCCATTCATGTCTGACTAAACTAAAAGCTGCATCAACTGTGCAGCTTCAAATATCAGTGCTTACATCCAGCTGGACTGCAAAATCTACACTAGATCGCAACTGCATAAGAAGTGTTGATTTTAAATATTCTCCAATAGTATGAATTTGAAAAGATATTGTGTTGTCACTAGGTATAGTTTTTAATTTATTGGCTGACTTATCATTAAATATTGTGCATACCGTATCTAGACATGCTGCAAGGATACTCTTTTTCAGCAGCTGTGTGTGTCATTTTCTCTTTTGCCACATGATATGCAACTAAATACGATAAGAGTAAGGCTTTCTCACTAACAGCAGCAGGACAAAGAAGAAATTGAGTTGATAACTTTATATCAAGAGGCTTATTAATAAGTTCAGCATGCTGTGTTTCCAAATGTCCGTTTAATTTGAAGGTTTTCATCTTTTATTTGTAGGAAAAATATTACAAATAACTCATTGAGGCCTATCATTTGCAAAAAGTTTTTCACATTTGATAAAACCATATTTTAAGTAATCTTCATTGTAATGTCTTGTACTTTTTTTTTCTTTTTGGAATGTGGCTCAAATTAAGTTGAATTTGGAAGATTACAGTCAATATTTTGCTCAATGGCATCAATGTTCACACTTCCAGATGAAGAACATACTTCCTGTATTTCATTATTCTTCTTTCTTTTAATAAAGATATGATGGATTTTTAACAGCAATTTATTCTAGTTTGATTAAAATTTCATAATTGCTAATGATTCAGAAACAATAACAACAACAATATCAAAAAGCTAAAAAAAGGAAAAAAAAAATACATGTCCTAGATAATGATAACATCTTTCCAAAAATGTCCTCAAAGTCTAAAAGTGAATCTCAGATTTTACATCCAGTTTAAAGTCATGGTAATATAAAGCCAGATTTCATATTAACCTTGCAGTCATGGACACCAAGTGACACCCATCAGCAAATGACTGAAAGCCAGTCCTTAGTCAATATACATGCTATCCGTCATATCCCTTCTATCAAATACTTTTCTTATATATTGAATTGGATCTCAGTATTCCTAGAGATGTGCATAATTTAGGCAAATGGTCTACAAGTATTTTATTTTCTTTAAAAACCTTCAGTTACTCACAGAATTGATTTCATGACTCTTAACAGGTCACTGTGAAAAACATTGATAAAAAGATATTTTGTGATCTTTTCTGTGTTGGTGGCTTGAGTGTCTATTTAATGATGAAAGAAACTACCTGATCTGCTAGAAGTTGTTGGGTGATACAGGAACTACTTGAAATGGTAGAAACATGTCTTAGATTTTCATCCCTGAAACATTTTGATAGGAAGAGTTCTTGAGAATGCCAGTTATGGTCATATCTGGTGAGGCTTCAATGAGGTTTTCCATGGCTAGCTCAACTGTAAGGTTGGAGCTGATGAAAACATTCTATGGAAATTTCAGGAATGTATTCTTGACCTTGAGCCACCACAACCCGGTCTGGCCCAGTGTCACAGACTTCACATTTCATCCATGAGTGCCAGCTTAGTGAGCCTCCCATTCATTATTGTTTGTATTATTGATGACTGCCACTCCAACAGGTGTGAGATGAAATCTCAGTGAGTTTTGGTTTGTATTTCCCTAATTGCTAATTATATTGAGCATTTTCAGACATTTGTTAGCCATTTGTATTTCTTCTTTTGAGAAGTGTCTGTTTAATTCATTTGCTTATTATTAATTGGGTTATTTGTTTTTCTGTTAAGTTTGTTGAGATTTTTATATATTCTAGATATTAATCTTGGGTCAGAAGAGTAGTTAGAAAAAGATTTTCTCCCATTTTGTGGGTTATCTCTTCACATTCCTAATTGCTTCCTTTGCTGTGCAGAAGCTTTTTAATTTGATGTCATCCCACTTATTAACACTTAGCAGTATTTCCTGAGCTTTAGGGATCCAAGAAATTCAATGCCTGTGCCTAAAAGCTTGGGTATTGACCCTATATTTTCTTCTAGAAGTTTCATAGTTTCTGGTTGAAGTCCAAGGTTTTTGGTCCAGATTGAGTTGATTTCTGTGCAGGGTCAGAGATAAGGGTCTAGTTTCATTCTTTTACATACAAACAGTTGTCCCAGCAGAATCTGTTAAAAATGTTGTATTTCTCCAATATATGTTTTTGGCACCATTGTTGAGGATTGGATGACTGTATTTGTATGGGTTTGTCTGTCCTCTATTTTTTACTATTGTTCTGTGTGTCTGTTTTTAGGCCAGAACCAGTGCCTGTTTCACTCATGATCTGCTAGGTACACCCTGGGTCACATGGTAGGTGCTTGATGGGGCAATATGTCAATGCTTGCTGTGATCTCTATGCTCCCACAGCAGCACCTATAGTGTGGCTGCTTCAAATAGCTCCTGCATTGGTTCACAATGGGCAGTTGAGAGAAACAGAGCCCTTTTTTAACACCAGTTCATGGTGCAGCCTCTGGATCAGCTAAGTTTAAGTTGCTTTTCTGATGTCAGGTTTTTCCAAACCAAATCTGTCCACGGTGTTCCTCTCTCCATTCTCCCTCCTTCTGTGGTGAACCAGTGCTTCTACCACTGCCACCACTGGCTGGTCTCCAATGTACTCTTTCTTCTTTGTTCAATTTACCAAATTTTTGACTCTCTAAGACACTGCCCAATATTCTAACTTACTGAAATTCCTATTTTATCCACCTCACTGAGCAGCAGTACTCTTGCTGCTTGAATTCTGAGCCATGGAGCAACTAGGAAATCAATCTTCCTGTAATTCACCATCTTGAAACTCTCTCTCTCTCTCTCTCTCTCTCTTTCTCCCGAACCTAGCACCAAACACAAACTAAGCATGTGTCCTACCTCTGAGCTCTTTCCTCAGCCTAATCAAAGTTCTCTAATCTGACTAAAGGTATACAATAATTTTGACATGTTGGTGCTTTATAACTAGCCTAATCAAAGCTTAATTAAAGGAGCCATGACATGTTATACACATCCAGAGCACATTAAAGAAGAGTATATGTTTGAGGTTAAAACCAACATGCACTTTTATTCAGACCCAATGATAGTATGTGTGGTACCATCACATTTGAAGCCTGTAAATTCAAAAAGAGGGATAACTTTCCTAAAACTAGAATAGACTATTATAAGGATAATCCTCGAGTTTGCCCAACAGTAGATTATGTCACAGTTTCTCATGGTCTTTCTCTGTGTTGATCCCTGAGAAATGACAGATTTTTCAAGGCTATATTAGGCCCATTTTAGATTACTGATATTAATTCTTCACTAACTGAGAGACTCTATTAAGCATGTTGAGTGTAATTGAAAATTTTGATTTAAGCCTTTGTATTGCCTCATAGTTTCCATCTGGCCTGGGGGAAGGCCACCTGGGCCTAGTGGAAATCAAGGTCTCTCCATGCTGTTTCAGTGGCTTTAGAATATATCAGTGAATGTGAGTTGTTGTCAGGTGTCCTTTCCACCTGTATCATATAGCTGTTTATAGCTCTTTTTCCTCACCACAGAAGCAATAAGCAGAAATAGACCCTCTTCTGAGCTGGGCTTTAATCAACTGGGTGCTAATGATGCACAGGAATTATTACCTACATCTTGAAGTCAAAGGTTCCACCCAATATAAACCAAAGATGCTTGCTTCCCCAAACTGGTCACTGTGCTTTGGAAAAGCATAGCAATATGTTGGGCTTTGTCCTCTTTTAATTTGCTCTGCTTTCAGGCCCATGGAAACTGCATTACAGCAAGATTTAGCTGTTCCTTCATATTTTCACTAGGTAGGCACCCATAAGGCAGCTACTTCATGTGAAAAATAGCTCTGGTGTGTACAGAGCTAAGCTCAGTTAGTACAACATATGAATTCAGCCAGATGCAGTGGGGGTGGTGCACATTTATAATCCCAGTGATTAGGGAGGTTTAGGCTAGGGAATCACAAGTTCAAGGTCAGCCTCAGCAATGTAGCTAGATGCTCAACTTAGCAGAATATGATCTCAAAATGAAAAATAAAAAGGCATAAAAAGAACAGAGGATGTAGCTTAAGGGTCAACTGAAATGGATCAATCCCATATATATGTTTATATTTATATGTAAATTTATACCATTGTTTTCAAAAGTCCCTCAAAATTCACCATCTAGCAGAAAAATCAGACATATACAAGACAATTCTGCTGAGAGCCATTAGCCAGTTAGGTATGACAATTTCCTTGCCAGCGTACCCCATGTTGCTTAGAGGAAGGACTCGTGGAAATGGACTTGCCTTGGACATTTGCAGTGACATTGCATGTATGTTTGAGAAAGGTGACCTTGCTCAAGGACCAGGGCGGATCCAGGTTTAGGGAGGATCAGGGTTTAGGGCTCTCCTTGGGTTTAGGGCGGTTCCAGGTTTAAGGTGTACCCTGCTGGGAATAGGGCGTATCCTGCTTCCTCAGGCGCGCCTGCTCCTTGAGTTCTCCTGGGATTCAGAGAGTGTTTTGGGATTTTGCCCAGAACGTGACTTGGGCCCAGAACGTGTTTTCCCCAGAACGTGTTTGTAGAGTGCCGGTGTGAGTTTGGGAATAAAGAATTGCTGTTTGAATCTACAAGGCTGTGAGTGGCTCGTGATTTTGTGCCCAGCCAGACTGCGGCATTTGGCAGTCCGTATGGGGAACATCTGAATAGAAGGTAAGTGAAATTGCTCACCCCTGAGGAAGAGTGAAAAAATGTGTGACGATTTCAAAAAACAATGTGTTCTTCTTTTGATTTATTTTGTTTTTATTTCAAGTTGCCTGTTCCTAGAACTTTCTCAGGCAAACTGGGGAAAATGGTTGACTCAAGGTTTGAAGTTGTTCACCTCCGAGGAAGAGAAATTGTTAGAGGAAAGAGGCACCCCAGTAAGACTAAGAACAGTTAGGACATATGTTGATACAATACAAAAATGTAGCCCATGGCTTTTTAAAGACGAGTTATTAAGTATATCAATGGGACCATCATGGTATCCTATAGAAGGATTTTTCTTCAAGAAAGAGATGGCTAATTCTGTTCACTACATTTGTCTAAGATCTTGGTTTTTACAGACATCTAATTAATTTACAAAGCTAAAATGTTAAAATATCAACCACTAAATATGAAATCAAGTACTCTTACTTATTAAGTTCCATAAGGTAATGTATTTAAACATTATGTGTGTTTTCATAAATTTGTAAATGGAAAAATGTTTAATATTGCTTTGTGTCTGTGTCTTTGCTAAAACAAGGTTATTAAGTGTTAAGATTCTATCATGTGTAATTTATATACAAAGAGTAGAAAAATTTTCAGTTGGGTTTCAATTATAGTATTATAGTATCATAAAAACATGAAAGTCTTTTATCTTATTAAAGTGGAGTAATTTGTCTAAATCAGAAATTTTATAAGAGTTGTTTCAAAATGTGAATTTATAAAAAGGGTTAACGGTTAAAAAAGTGATAGAAAAAGATTCAAGATGTGGAAATATATTTTAATATGAAAGGTTAAAGGAAAAAGAAATGTTTCTAGATGAGATAATCTCTGTGTGGTAAAGTAAAAAGTTGTAAAATGCCATTTAAAAAGATTTTGAGGAAACTAGGCTTAATTTAAAAGCTTGAGAAAGGAAGAAAGAAAAAAAAGATATTTGTACATGGCAGATTGAGACAAAGCTTCTTAATGGAGAAAAAAAAGCCTTTGGTTGAAGGGCAGCCATGTAAACTAACATTAAAGCGATTTAAATAGAATCTAAGCCTCGTTTAAAAGAGTGAAGCTGTAGGTGGTGAAAAAGTACATTTAAAAGTACAGTATAGATGATAATTAAAAGGCTTTAAAAGGTTAAATTGAAGGTGGTCGATATACCTTCATGGCGGAAAAAAGAAAAAAAGATATAAAAAGATTCAAGATGTGGAAATATATTTTAATATAGAAGGTTAAAAAAAAGAAATGTTTCTAGATGAGATAATCTTTATATGGTAAAGTAAAAAGTTGTAAAATGTCTAAGTAAGTTGCAAAAGGCTTTAAAAGGTTAAATTGAAGGTGGTTAAAATGCCTTCATGATGGAGGAAAGATTGCGTCATTCGAAGCCTAGTTAATCGCAAAGGCATTACTTTAAAAAAAATGGGAAGATAATAGGATAAAAGATATTTAGATGAAGAAGATTAAAAATTTAAAGTGAAAAACTTTAAAGACAGAAGTATAGAAAGTTAAAAAGAAAAAAGATAAAGAAGATGTAGAAATATAGAAAAGATGTAGAAAGACAAGAATTTTAAACCCACAAAATAGGAAAAAATAATAGGAGGAAAAAAAGCAACTAAGGGTGAATGTACTAACCTTAAAGGAAAGCTAGAAGATAGAACAAGATAAAAATGGTTAAAAATGTCAAATAAAGGTATTTCAGATAAAAAATACAAAAAAATCTAAGACAACTATTTGATACAGACATTCAAGATAGAAAAAGGTAGAAAAGTTTAAAGTCAAATATTGGATAAAATAGTAAAACAAGGAGATTATTAGTAATTTTTTTTCAAAAAGCCCATCAACTTTAATTTCTGGTGGTGCAGAAATTAGAAGTCTCAGATGAGGGTGTTAAAATTTATAGACAAGAGCCAATTTAGAAAGCATTAAACTAGAAGGAAATTGGTTTAAAACCACATCAAAAAATTAAAAGGACTAAAGTAATTCTAAAAAGTAAGGCAGAATTCTTTTGAAAGACTTAAATTTAAAAGGATTTTTAAGGGGTATATATCCCCCAAAGATAAACTTAAAATAACCCTTTTTACTCTAAACTTTTTAAATTTGGATTCATCAAGACTTAGTGCTGTGTAAAGGCATATGTATCCAAAAAATGTACATAAGCCTAAGGTACTTTGGAAAGATATTCTAACAGAACAATGGAAAGGTCCTGACCCAGTGATTGTCTGGAGTCGGGGTTTTGTTTGTGTGTTTCCACAGGGAGAACAGCAGCCGATTTGGATTCCAGAGAGACTAACCAAAGCAATTTCTACAGACCAAAAAAAGTATGATTTGACGCCAATCCATAGCAGCTGATATCCAGAGCTCCAGCTTGGCTATTCTTACATCTGTGACAGTGATTAATGTTTTTTTCAATATCTATTTTATTATTGCTTTTTCCCACATTATAAAGTTCTATTTTATTTTTTGAGCTCATACAAACCTAGGTTAATGTTTTTCTGATCAGTTTTATTTTTTGATTGTGGAGTTTTTTAAACTTTGCAATGGAGATTTCACCTAGGTAAAGCTACAAGGCCTTTACTATTGTCTTATGTGTTGTACATTTGTGTGCACATTTGTGTTTTGTGTTGTATGTCTGTGTGTGCATATGTCCATAGATCTTATATGAGGAGCACTCATGAAAAAATGGATCCGAATTATTATTTTTTTTATTATTTACATGATTTAAATGGTTTAATTGTTTTTAAAGGTGGTTAACAGATCTGTTTGTTTACTAATTTAATTTAGGTAAACAACTGTTAAGGATTGTTTTTAACAGATCTGTTTGTTTACTTTCACCTTTCCTTTTCATCATATTTAACAATTCTGTTCAGGATAATGTCTCTTTAGCATCATTGCCAGAATTCCCATCTCCATCCCAGTGCCAGTGAAGACTAAGATAAAGCCAAATTACAGCTTCTATGATAGCGATCACAGTAAACTCTATAAACTGATGCATCAATGAATATAACTCAACAAGTAATGCTCAATCAAGGAGTTGATTTACTTTGGGAGGAAATGGACATATTGATAGACCCCTCTGCTTTGAACTGCTTGCAGAACTTGCCTGGACTATGTATCACTTGTATACATTGTGAACTATCATTTGGTGCAGCGAATTGTGGTAGTGCTGGCATATCTTTGCTGATGGTGTCACCAGTGATGCAATTTTTCCAAAGGAGCCATCAATTGGCTTGGTGTCGTGGCATTTCTGTATCCTCCTCCCTTCTGCTAGTGATGGTCTAAAATTTGGGGGCCAACAGAGGTGAGGCAAAGAACCTCACCCCCCCCACTGGCACCAAGGGCAAAATTGGGGGCCAACAAAGGTGAGGCAAGAACCTCACCCCCCACTGGTGCATAGGCCTATCCACAAGTATGGCTGTATGCTGGACCGGTAGTCAGTGATGGGTATGATCCAATTGCAGTGGTATCAACCTAAGACAGGAGGCTGACGCCTAGAGGTCAGTTTTTCCCCTGACGGGTAAGAACCATATGTTGAATTGGACAACCTATCAGGCACGGTCCTTAAGCCACATTGCTTGTTGTTTAGTTAATCAGAAGGGGGGAGATGCTGAGAGCCATTAGCCAAGTAGGTATGACAATTTCCTTGCCAGCGTACCCCATGTTGCTTAGGGGAAGGACTCGTGGAAATGGTCTTGCCTTGGACATTTGCAGTGACATTGCACGTATGTTTGAGAAAGGTGACCTTGCTCAAGGACCAGGGCGGATCTGGGTTTAGGGCAGATCAGGGTTTAGGGCTCTCCTTGGGTTTAGGGCGGTTCCAGGTTTAAGGTGTACCCTGCTGGAAATAGGGCGTATCCTGCTGCCTCAGGCATGCCTGCTCCTTGAGTTCCCATTGTTCTCGTGGGATTTTTTTTTTTTTTTTTTTTTTTTAGATTCAAACAGCAACTCTTTATTCCTGAACTCACACCGGCACTCTACAAACATGTTCTGGGGAAATCACGTTCTGGGCCCAAATCACGTTCTGGGCAAAATCCCAAAATACTCTCTGAATCCCAGGAGAACTCAAGGAGCAGGCGTGACTGAGGAAGCAGGATACGCCCTATTCCCAGCAGGGTACACCTTAAACCTGGAACCGCCCTAAACCCAAGGAGAGCCCTAAACCCTGATCCTCCCTAAACCTGGATCCGCCCTGGTCCTTGAGCAAGGTCACCTTTCTCAAACATACATGCAATGTCACTGCAAATGTCCAAGGCAAGTCCATTTCCACGAGTCCTTCCCCTAAGCAACATGGGGTACGATGGCAAGGAAATTGTCATACCTACTTGGCTAATGGCTCTCAGCAAGAGATAGTCCAGAGATAGTACATCTCACACAAACACATTGACCTCATGGAGGATCCTCACATAGAGACCTCCTATAGACTTTACACAGATTTTGAGAGATCCACAGAGATGTCACACAGACAATTCACAGAGTTCCCATGGGAACTGAACACAGAGACCTTTCACAGAAATTTTCTACAGAAAACCCAACATCATTCTTACTTCATGTGAAACACTTAGCCAAATGGAAGAACAAGGACACTGGCAAGACCCCTGAGACACTGTCAACATGGCCTCCCAAATGGTGTTATTTGCTTGGGAAAATCCTCAAGAACTTCTTTTCTTTTGTAATGCCATTGCCTCTGAACAGAAGAACTGTAGATTCCAAGTGTAGACCTGAAAAATTCCTTCCTCTACAGGTTTTCACTAGCTTTGACTTTGACCCACAGTTCAGAGAATCATAAATGTTAAACATGAATAAAATGCAGCCAATGTCTAGTGATAGAAATCATCTTATTTGTACAATATTAGTTATTATCTTCTCAAATGTATAAATGTCACTTTTTAAATCTCTTTGGAGACAAGAACTGAATTCTGGATTGTTGACTAGTTTGGAAACATGATAAACACTTATAGCAAATGGACTCTATGAACCAGCAAAAAAGCATCTGGACTCACAACCACTTCCCAGAGGCTAGCAACCATACATTATCCTAGGCATCCACATAAACACAAGGTGTGCAGAAAATATGGAGAGGAATTTATGGAGCTATAAATGTAAAGTGAAAAAGTAGAAAAAAAGAGAAACTTCCACTAACAGAAAGTGTGCAGTCTGTCATCCCCTCCCTGCCTCTCTCTCTCTCTCTCCCTCTCTCTCTCTCTCTCTCTCTCACACACACACACACACACACAAAATTATATCACAAGTTGAGGAACTGATACACACTAGGCACTGTAGTTAAAGTGGAATAAGTTGTGAATTAAAAGGGAAGTAATATTGTATTACTGTGAATTATATAGTGCAGGGTAGAAAACACATAATTATCCAAAACTTCTCAACCGTCCAACTGCAACTAGAATGAGGGACTGTAACCACTGGCTTTTAGCAAGGGAACTGTCAGAACTTCTCTGCACTGAGACTTCATCTTCTGCCCTCATCCCTCAGCATTGTACTCAACAAGTATAGGCCTGGAGAACACGACCGTCTTCTGGAGAGAGAGAGAATGGCTCAGTCTCCTACATCCAGAAACAGTTTGGAATGTCAGGAACACAAGTAGGAGAAAGAGAGCCCATGGATCCCTGAAATGCCCTCCTCATCAATAGCCCCATATCCTTCCCTGCCCTCCCTCTTCCTTCCTTCCTTTTTGTTCACAGACCCCCCAAATCCCAGTAGAGATGGTCAAGTGATCCACATCTTCCTCAAAATCCTCCTGTGCAACTCACCTGGTTAAAATAACCTCAAATTCTCACCCACTGTCTCAAAGTCCTGCAGGATAGAAAAAAAAGAGAAGCTTTCACTAATAGAAAGTGTGCATTCTCGGGGGCCTCTGTGGCCTCACTCTCACCCAAGGAACTCCACCCATGTTGAGGTATTTCCTGAACCATTCTGGATGCTCTTCCTTCCCAGAAACCCTGCTTGATCTCCCTGTGCTTGGAATACCCACACACCAATGCTACAGGTCTTGTTCCCTTCTCAATGGGCTTCTCCCTGAGTGCCCATCCTAAAGATCTTCCATGGTTCCCAGGAGGGCCAGTTCTGCTCTTCCTAGTCTACACCCCCCGCCTGACCCAGTGCTATCTATAGTATTTTTGTATTTATTCATTTTCACTCTGCTTCCCTAAAGTATAAAGAAATGGGAAGCTGTGTGCCAGAATCAGGCACTTGGAATATGTCCACATGTAACTGATCAGTGTGGATGTATTCTATGGAAAGTGGGAATTTAGTGCCAGTGATGACCCAAATTTGTCCTTAGAAAGCAGTTAAAGAGGCTCTAAGAGGTCACTTCCCTGTGCCCAGAAACTTCCTGTAAGCCTGGCCTGGTGCTGGTCTTTGGAGGCAGAAAGGTGATGTCCTCAGCAGTAGATTTGGAGGGGCCACTGTGCAGAGGTGGCTGAACTTGTGGGATCCTGCTTTACTCTAGTGAGTAACCACAGAGAATAGGTGGAGAGGTCTAGGGAGCTGAAGGAACTGGCCACCTAATTTGTCATGCAGATTTTCTGATGCTAGGGTACTGGCAGAGCCCATCTTTGTTGACTGAACCATCAACCACCAGCATTTCTTATGTCATTTCCACTATCAAGGAAAGTAATTTCCACAGAATTATGAACAATATTTATGAGACTGGACAATAAGTCAATAAATAACTTGAATAAAAAATATAAAAATGAACTAATCAATAAGGAAGTTTAAAAAGTTTTACAAAATACAAGGTTTTCTATCTGGCAGCTCTAGTAAGATAAAGAAATTAAATGCATTTTTTATGGTCATCAATCAAAATAATATTAAATTTCCATAACTTGCTGAGATGCTGTGGTGACCATGAGTGTAAGCAAAGTGAATAGTCTAATGTCTTTATCTTGTTAACCTTAATAAAATTCATGAATAAAATGTAATGGGAAAATGTAAATAACTTAAATATATTTTATCCTACTTTATTAATGTTTACTTAATAATGCCAATGGGATTGAACTCTTGGTTTAAATTTAGCACTTATTTTTCCAAAATGTTTCCTGAAATAATATTAGCAACCCACTTCTAACCTTATATGTGCAATGAAGATGATTTTCTTAGAATTGTCTTCCAATAATGCACTGTATGCTCAAGTTCTCTAAAAACATTTCTTATAATAAAAATTATGCAGATGTAAGGCATGTTTCTTAGTTAAAAAGTTTATCTGCCCTGAACCCTTCCTCCTCTTTCATTGGTGCCACAGACTTCAAGTTTATTGAAAAATGTTTCTTTTTCCTTTACAAGAAAGGATATTTCAACCCCACAGCCCAGTGAAACAGCAGTTTCTCCCTTCCATCCTCTGTCCTCAGATGCACACAAGGACACTTGCACAATGCTGGCACCTCCCTGAGTGTGGAAAACATACTCCACATTTTCCAAGGACAGGAGTGAGTACTTGCACAGTTCTCCTTTGCATGAGGGGCTTTTCCAGCTAAGGTGTTAACAACAAGCTGATGAAAGGGTGCTTCTGAAATGTCTACTTCTCTCTGTACATTATTATTGTGAACAATGACAGATGCAGATTTCTTAAGCTTTCTAAGTAGAAAATCAGGCATCCTTCAGCTTTAGAGTGAATGTGCTCCCCACAAACAGGAGGCTTGTCCTTCCCACATGGAACTGTGGATTATCCCATGGAAGGTGGAGAGTAACTAACAACCACCTGCCCCAGGATCTGCTCCCTGAGTGAGCAAAGGGGCTTAAATGTTTTCTGCATTTAGAGTCAGTAGGGAAACACTAGTCCCCAAGCCAAGGGCCTCCTGAGCATATTTGTAGGATCAGGAGTCCTGTCCACATTCCTGGAAGATCCGTAAACCCATAATGAGTCTGAAGAAGAAGCCATGCTGGCAGGTTTGTGCACCCCCCATTACCCCTCACTCACACACCACTGTGTGATTTAGGGCAAGCCTCTTATTTCCATACCTGAATGCTAAGGAAATGGCAATTTACTTAAATCATGCAAAATGGTGGGCACTGTGTCTGGTTAGTGATACCTGTGGGCCGTCATTATCACCTCAGGCTGAGGCTTACTATCGGTAAATCAGTTACAGATGTGCCAGTCAGGTATATTCCAGGCACTCTGAGCACTCCACCTGAGAGAGAGGGCACCTCCAAGCAGGTCAGAATTTAGTCTCAGTTACTGCCTCAGAAGAACCCAAATCAGGATGCTCCTCAGTCCAAGTGCCACAGTCACAGTGCACAGAAGGAGTGCTCCCAGTGTGTGGAACTTCAGATGCTCTGGGAGGCCTAGTGCCCTACCACCTCATGTCTCTCATGAACTCTGGGTCAGGGAAGGGTTATTATACAGTATTATTTTAAGAATAATAGCAAGAGAAAAAAATCCATATTCAATACAGACAAATTATTTTTGTCAATATTTTTGATTTGATGTTAGTTGAATCCATGGATAAGAACTACAGATACAGCAGGTTAATAGTATATATTATGTAAACCGCAGCATATGTATACTAAAGGGACTGCTCAGTATTTAATAAAAATAAAAGCCTCTGTTTTTAATGGCTCTGCTATGACCCTCAGGGCAAGTTCCTTGCTAAGGGCAGGATAATAAATGCATTTCCAAGTTCCTCTCCGCAATGCCTCATTTCTTGTAGCCATGATTAGTTTACATTGGTTTTACCAGTCAACTGGCAGACAAAGTCCTCCTTCAAGGAACATGACTCTATCAGGATCCTGATTGTTCCCATCATAGTCTATATGTTCTTGGCAGGAACCTTCTTAAGTCACAAGGCCATTCTGGGTTGTTAAATTATAACTACACAATGTCATCATCAAGTCTTGTAGAGGGGGACCTATAGCTGGGGTCATCAACTTCTGCTTAGATGGAATAATTACAGAGACTTCCCTTCAGACCTTCTGCATGGAGGATGCCACTCTTCACTGCAGAATCCAGGATCCACAGGAACCTAGACTGTCAAGGATCAGGGAGGTACCCTACTACCTGCTCACTAACAATAAGGAAGACAACAATGTCCCTTCTTCTTGATATGCACACACAGGTTCCAACACTTTCTTCTCCAACCAATGTGCCTGTACTGCATAGCTTCTGGAGCTGCCCTGGGGCCTAGGAGTTGCTGTTTTACAGGGACAATCTTCAACTTTAAACATTTATGGAGTCTCTAAATTAAAACAACAACAACAACAACAAAAAAAAAACAACAACAGAACAACAACAACAAAAAACACACTTGATATTCCCAAATCAAGGTGTGATGTATTTTGTTTGTTTTACCCTGGCCAAGTAAAGAAGTAAAAATATTTAAAGTAAAACAGAAAGTTAAAAACTTCAAACTAATTTTATGACTTTGATTTCTTAAAAGTAAATTTTAATGCAAAATTTAAGAAGGGCATAACTTTAGAATTGAGGACAGCAATTTTAATTGGAAAGATTTTACTTAAGTCAAACCTTTCACATCATTCTTGCTGTTCTAATTCCCCAAAGACCTGGACCCACATTGACCTTGGATTCTGTCCTGGCCAACCAGTGAGAAAATGCAAAATGACCCCATTGTATTTAACAGTGATGACAAGACACACTGAGGTATATAACGTCCTTTTGGGAAGACTATTGCTGGTGGGGGTGGCCTAATGTAACAAGATGGTAATCAAAGTATGTTTAAGCTTCTAGCCATATTTATTTGACTGTAAACATCAGAGTGGCCTCATGAATAAATAAAATCAGTATTTGGCCTTCAAGGAGTGACATCACACTAGTTTTATTTTCTAGGTTATGTCACAAGGATTCATAAATCAAAATATTCTGCACAGCCACTTTTGATTTTGATTTATGGTCTATATATGACTACTAATCAGGTACACAACACCATTCATCTTTATCAAGAATCAACCATTTGACAAGTCCCAGAGAAACTGGTTGTTCTTGGGCTGTTTACTAACTGACTCATGCATGAGGTCGCTATTGTCACTTGCTGGTGAAACAAAGGCAGAGCTTCTCTAGCCATGACACCTGACCCTCATCCACAGGCCCCATGAGCACTACTGCTACAAACACTGTGGTGACCCTGAGGCTCATGATGTTCACCAGAGACAACAAAACTCTCCATACCTGCCTATTATGGTTGAGTTATGTGCCCCCAAACTCACATATGGTCTCAACCACCAATTCTTCAGAATGTGACTTTATTTGGCAATTGGGCCTTTAAAGAAGTAATTAAGGTAAAATGAGATCCTTATGTTCAACTATAATCTATTCTGACTGGTGATTTTTAAAAAGAAGAAAGTAGTCTGGATAAATGAGTAGAGTGCCAAAAAATACAGTTATAACCAGAAGTGTTAGTCTTTAAGAAAATAGGAGAGATAATGATCTTGGAGAAGAATAAATTAAGGGAATGCATAACCACCCAGCACCACTGAAGATACTTGTTATGGTTTGGATCAAGAATGTCCCCCAAAAGCTCATACTCTTACAGCTTGATCCCCAATGCAGTAGTGTTCAGAAGAGGGGCTTTTAGGAATGATTCAATTATGAGGACTCTGATTGCCTAAGTAGATTAATTCACTTATGGCTTCATAATATGAATGGGTTACTGGAAGGTGGTGGAAATTTTAGCAAGTGGGGTGTAGATAAAGGGAGAGGGTCCTTGGGGACAGACCTTTGGGGAATGTATCTTGTTACCAGCCCATTCCTGTCCCTCTCTCTGCTTCCCAACTGCCAGGAGGTGAGCAACATTCCTCTGCAAAGCCCACCTGCCATGATGTTCAGCCTCAACTTAAGCAAAAAGGAATGGAGCTGGGCAACCACAGAATAAAACCCCTGTAATCATAAGCAAAATAAATATTTCTTTCCTTAAGAGTTTTTCTCAGATATTATGTCACAGTGATAAAAAGATAAAATAATACAAAAGGGAATGCTATACCCAGAAGAGGAAGGAAGATAAAATCATCAGCAAATATGGGAAAGTAAATCCCACTAGAGGAGTAGACATGCAAATGAGAAATAGTAAAGAATCATACATTATCAATACAGTAAACTATCAAACTTCTAAGATGAATAAGATAGGAAGGACAAAAAAACATGGAATATTCAAAACTACCAGAAAAAAAAGAGGAAAGTGACAGGAACAAGTACATGCATTTTAATAATCACCCTGAATGTAAATTTTTTAGTTTTCCATATAAAAGATACATATTGGCTGAATGAATTAAAAAATAAGACCTAACAATATGTTGCCTACAAGAAATTTACCTAATGTGCAAAGATATACACAGGGTGATAGTGAAAGAATGAAAAAATGATGTTATAAGGGAATCCCAAACCAAAAAGGAGTGGCTACTTTTATAATTGATAAAACAGACTTTAAAATAAAATCAAAAGAGAAAAGGAGGTAACTATATATTGATAAAGAAAAAATTAACCCAAACATATAATTATTATATATGTATAAGCAATAAATTTTGAAGCAACCAATTTTTAAAAAATAAACATGATTCGAGATAAATGGAAAGATAGGTCACAATAAATATATCCACACCAAAAAAATAAACAAAGAAAGAGATTTATAATATATTATATATTGAATGGACTTAACAAACATCTACAAAATACTACATCAAACAGTAGCAAAATACACATTATTTTCTTCAACACAAAAAATGTTTTCCAAAACAGAACATATATTAGACCATGGAGAAATTCCTAGCAAAGTTTTTCAAGTAAAATAATTTCTTGTATTTTATCTGATTACAATGAAGAGAAACTAGAAATAACTTCAGAAATTACACAAACATATATAGATTGAGCAACACTATTAAGTAAAGAGTACATTATAGAAGAAGTCAGAGGGAAAATTTTTAAACTCCTTGAATCAAATGAAATGAAACCACAACATACCAGAACAGGGAAAGCAGTGATAATAGGCAAATTTATAGCAATGAGTGCCTAAATCATAAAAAAGAACTAAAAATCAATAATATGTATCATACAAAAACAAAAACAATCTCCATGAAAGAAAAGCAAGAGTAAAGATCACAGAAGAAATAAATTAATTAAAATCTGTAAGAATAGGGGCTGGGGTTGTGGCTCAGTGGTAGAGCACTTGCCTGTCACGTGGGAGGCACTGAGTTGGATCCTCAGCATCATATAAAAATAAATAAATAAAATGAAGGTATTGTGTCCATCTACAACTCCCCCCAAATTAAAAAAAAAGCTAAACAAATATACAAAGCCTCAATAAAACAAAGAGTTGGTTTTTGAAATAATAACATTTCAATGAATCCCTTAGTCAAAGAGAAAGAGAAAGCCCAAAGAAGTAAAATTAGACTTAAAAAAGGAGTCTTAACAACAATGAAATTCAAAAGATCATTAAGGAAAAGTTTGAAAAATCCCATGCCCAATAAATTAGAAAATCCAGAAGAAATGGAAAAATATCTGTATACATGTAACTTACCAAATTCAACAAAGAGGATATAAAATACCTAACTAGACTGATGACACATAATGAGATTGAAACCATAATATAATTTTTCTGATTCAAAGGAGGAAAAATAAATAAGGATCCTAAGACCAGATGAAATCATTGCTGAATTTTACCAATCTTTTAAAGTACTAACACCAACACTCCTCAAACTAATTCATAAAAAATGGGAAAGGAAACTTCCAAACTCAGTCTATGAAGCCAGTACTACCCTGATAACAAAACGTACAAAGGACACAAAAGAAAAATAAATCCTAAAACAAACTTTAAAATAGACTAAAACAAAACCAGATGAGAAAAGTAGGTCACTATATATTGATCAAGGGACTAATTCATCACAAATATATAATTATTAGAAATGCATAAGCAGTAAGTCTTGGAGCACCAATTTTAAAAACCAAACATGATTAGAGATAAACTGAAAGATGGGGCAATATCTCTGATAAACATAGATATAAAAATTTTAAATATAATTCTCTTAGATTTAATTTAATAATACATTAAAAAAGATAATATGCCATCATCGAGTTTCTTTCATTCCAAGGATGAAAGAATGGTTCAACAAACACAAGTCAATAAATGCAATAAATCACATAAATAAAATCAAGGATAAAAATCACATGATTATCTCAACTGATGTAAAAAAAAATCCTTTCATAACATTCAGCATTTTCCTTATGATGAAAACCCTGAATAAACTACATATAATAGGATTATGTCTCAATACAGTGAGATATGATCTCAAAGGCTATACATCATACTACACTGAGAAAAGCTGAAAGCACCTCCTATAATATCAGGAACAAGACAAAGATGCCCACTCTCACAATACTTATTCAACATAGTACCAGAAATTTTAGCCAGAGAAATTAGGCAAGAGAAAGTGAGTGGTTTAAAAACATCAAAGCAAGAAGTCACATTATCCTTGTTTGCTAATGATTTGTTTGTGTAATGAGATAATTGAAAAATAGCCATCAAAAGACTTTTAGAATTGATAAACAAATTCATTGAAGTAGAATTCAATATCAGTATGCAAAAATCAGTTGCTTTTGTATATACCAATAATGAATTCTCTGAGAAAATAATCAGGAAAGTAATCTTATTACAGCAATAAGAAGGAGGAGGGGAAAAGGGGGAAGGAGGAGAAGAAGGAAAAGAAGAAGAAATACCTAAAAGTAAATCTAACTAATAATGTGAAAGGCTTCTACAATGCAAATTATAAAATACTGAAGAAATATAATGAAGAACAAATTAGAAGTTGAAAATACCTACTATGTTCATGAATCCAGAGAATTAGTATTGTTAAAATGGCCATACTACTCAAAGCAATCTACAATTCACTGCAATCCCCCCCAAAATACCAATGAGGTTTTTCATAGAACTAGAAAAAATACCCTAAAATTCATGAAAGCAAAAAAGATCCAGAATAGCAAAAACAATTTTGAGCAAAAATAGCAATGCTAGAAGCACCACAATACTTTATTTTAAATTATACCTGAGAGCTATAGTAACAAAAACAGTATAGTAGTGGCATAAAAAGAGACAAGTCCCCAGAAATAAATACACATTGCAACCGATTATCAAAAAGTGTTCCAAAATGTTGAAGAAAGAACAGCCTTCTTAATCAAATGGTGCTGGGAAAACTGGATATTCCCCTGTAGAAGATTGAAACTAGATCCCTAGATATATCAAAATGGTACAAAAATCAACTCAGTATTAAAGACCTTAATTTAAGACTGGATCCTTTCAAACTACTAGATAGAACATAGGGAAAACACTTTAAAATCATAGCAAAAGCAATGATTTCCAAGTAAGGACTCCAACAGCTCACAAAATCAGAATGTGAATGAACAAACAGGATTGCATTGAATTAAAAAATCTTCTACACAGCTAACACTACAAAAGTCAGCAGAGTGAAGAGGAAACACAGAGAAGGGGAGAGAGTCTTTGTCAAAAATCTGTCAGACAGAGGATGAATACAGAAAAAAACATTACAATTAAAAAGAAAGTCATATAATAAAAATGGACCAATGACCTGGATACACTTCTCAAAAGAAGAAATGTACATTGCCCATAAATATATGTGAAAATGCTCAACATCTTTAGCCATCACAGATGCAAATCAAACCTACAAGGAGATTACATCTTACCAAAGTTGGGTAAGAAGGTTATTCCAGTTGGAATAGTTATTATATATATAATAACTATAATATTAATATGTATAACATTAATATACATATAATATTAATATGTATAACATTAATATACATATACATATAATATTATATCACCATTGAGAATGTGGAATAAACAGAACCATATACAATGTTGGTAAGAATGTTGGTAAGAATGTAAACAAGTATGACATCTATAGAAAACAGTATAGATGGACCTCAGGAAATTAAAATAGAATTTATACACACACACACACACACACACATACATACATACCACTGCTTGGCATTTCTTCAAAGGAAATAAATTCAACAATTTAAAAAGACACCTGAGGGGCTGGGTTGTGGCTCAGTGGTAGAGAGCTTGCCTACACCACATACAAATAAATAAAATAAAGGTCCATCAACAACTAAAAAATATTTTTTAAAAGAATTTTAAAAAGCACCTGAATGACCATGTTTAATGTGACACTAATCACAATAGGTAAGATATGGACTCAGTTGGGGCTGGGGTTGTGGCTCAGTGGTAGAGTGCTCACCTAGCATGTGTGAGGTGCTGGGATAAAACTTCCCCACCACATAAAAAATAAATAAGCAAAAATAAAGGTATTGTATCCAGCTACAACTAAAAATATTTAATAAAAGATATGGACTCAGTTGAGGTTTCGATCAACAGATGCATGAATAAAGCAAATATAGTATATATACATGATGGAATATTATTCCGTCAAAGAAGAATTAATTCTTCCATTTGCAGGAAAACAGATCTTGTTAAATTAAATAATTCAGCCACAGTAAGGAAAGTATTGCCTGTTTTCTTTCATATGTGGAAACTAAAAACTAAAGAAATATCCATAAAGAAGGACAATTAATGACCAGGAAGCAGTTAGCAGGGAGAAGGAAGTGTGAGAAAGGTTAGAAAGAAGGTCAATTCATGATACATGCATATATGGAAATGACACAATAAAACCCATTAATTTATGCAATTAATATATGATTATATGTATATGTACACACACACACACACACACATGAAAAACAGGAGATTATGACAAAGATACCTACGAGGGAGGATGATGTGAAGACATAGGAAGAAGATGGAATACACAATCCAGGGAGAGAATTCTCAGAAGAAAACATCCTAATGACATCTAGATCTCAGCCTTTCAACCTCCAGAACTGTGAGACAATAAATTTCTATTGTTCAATCGACTGCACTTTGTTATGGCAGCCCAAGCTGACTACTACACATCCCTTTCTGCAGAGAGAAAGATAAGGTGTACTCTGCCTTCCCTCATGGTAACTCTCAGCCTTATGATGTGGAAGATGGGGCCTTGCATGAGTTTGTCACTGTGTCCAGCAGCACCTGGCACTATTATCATTATTTGAATATTTTGATGACATATAACAGCTCTAACAGTTTGAAAACTGAATGCCAGAATGGGTACAGATTGGCCAGTTCCAGGTTGAAGAAAATGAAGATGGGTAGAAAATTAAGGGATGCCAAAAAGTAGTAATCAAGATAATGAATGAACAATTTTCAAAAATCCAAATTAACACAAAAACTCTATGATGAACTTCAAAACATTAAACATTTAAATAGAGCAGGATCCACTAGATGTTATTCAAAAACTTAACCACAGAAATATCACAGACTGCAGCCAATAAGAATGGAACCCTGTCCATAGGGCTGGAGTTGACCCAGAGGGCTTTAGCTGACAGGAGAACATGGAGGTGTAGTTAGTGTCAGAGGAGATGTAGGGACAGGCTGACAGCAGGGGTCCATTCAGGACTCTTCACCAACCAGTATGGAAGTATTTTAATATTGTAATAATCCACACAGCCACACTGCTTGAGCCATGGAACACCAGCCTTTGATTACAGGTGGAATCAGTCACTCCAGAGCATTCTGACACTGACTGGAAACATTTCTTTCTTTTTTTTTAATTTTTTAAAATTTTTTATTGTTGGTTGTTCAAAACATTACAAATTTCTTGATATATCATATTTCACAGTTTGATTCCTGATTATTGCTACTATAAATATTAATTAAATTACAGAGAATGTTGTCAACTGGCTTTTGGTGATAACTTTCCCTAAAACTCAATTAAAATCAGTACAAGGAATTCTGTATCAGTATACTATTTTTGCCATATGTTCTTCATTCTTTTCTTTTCTTTTGGTGGGGGGACTGATTTGCTCTTCATGTATTTGGAACTGTACAATAGCTAACATTCAAATGCAATCTTTAAAAACAAAATGTGGTTAAAAAGCCATTTTAAAGTCACTTGATAATTTCTGAAACAACTAGGAATTTGAAAATGTGCAATTGAAAGTGAAATTCCCAATGCAGTTTTTGAATGTATTCCTCAAAAACAGGAAAGAAAAAAAAATGCTTCCGTTTTGCTCTCACAAAGGGCCTTACTCCTTGATGGCTCTATTCCCCTGAAATACATGTTGAAGGGTTAATGGAGCCTTGGAAGTCACACACCCACTTGCCTATCTGCTAGAGGTCAGGGTCACACCGGGCTTTCCAAACTTACTAAAACAACATCAATCTGATTAAATAGACAAAACGTGTCACTCCAGTGACAATCACTCTTTAACAAGAATGTCTGCTGGCAGTACACAGAAGAGTCCATAAAAAGAATTTCCCATGTTTGAACCATTTGTTATTAAATTCACATTCCTACAATGGACACCTGAGATGCAAAACAATTTCTTCTAGTGCCTCATTCCCGGCCACCGCGGCCTCGTTCCCGGCAGCCGCGGCCGCTTCCTTCTTTCTTTTTTTTTTTAAGAGAGGATTTTAATATTTATTTTTTAGTTTTTTCAGCGGACACAACATCTTTGTATGTGGTGCTGGGATCAAACCCAGGCCGCACGCATGGCAGGCGAGCACGCTACCGCTGGAGCCATATCCCCAGCCGCTTGGAGGTAAGGCAGCGGGGGCGTGGGGGTCGGCGTGGGGGTCGGCGTGGGGGTCGGCGTGGGGGTCGGCGTGGGGGTCGGCGTGGGGGTCGGCGTGGGGGTCGGCGTGGGGGTCGGCGTGGGGGTCGGCGTGGGGGTCGGCGTGGGGGTCGGCGTGGGGGTCGGCGTGGGGGTCGGCGTGGGGGTCGGCGTGGGGGTCGGCGTGGGGGTGGCAGCCAGGGTGGCGGCGGCGGCGACTTCGGTGGCCTCGTTCCTGCCATGGCCTGGTTCCTGCCGCGGCCTCTTTCCTGCCGGGAGTGAGGTCGGCTTTGGGGGCAGCTAGGGCTGTGGTAGCGGCGGCAGTAGCTTCGTTCCTGCCAGCAAGTAGGGCAGCGGGGATGGTGTCCACATGGGCTTCAGCTGGGTCAGTGATGGCGGCAGCTTCATTCCCGCCGCGAGGTAAGGCGGCGGGGCTGGTGTCCGTGTGGGGGGCAGTAGGGGCGGCGACAGCTTCCTGCAGGCGGCATGTAAGGGCGGCGGGGCTGGGGTCCTGAGGGGTGGGCAGTTAGGGAGGCGGCGGTGGCAGCTATGTTCACGCTGGGTGTCCGCACCACCGGTGTCTGGGAGCTGAGGGTCCTTTTGGCTGCTCCTATTGCTTGGCGGCTGGTGTGCCGAGCTGTCCGTGGGCGGCCCTCCCCACAAAGTCAGCAGAGCTGCGTGGACGCCAGCAGCAGCAGTGGCTGGCCTATGAGGGCACAGACATTTGTTGCAGTTCTTGGGGCTTTGTTGTTTTTCCTTGGGCTTTTACCCTTCTTTTTGTTAATTTTGGATAAAATGTCCCCCGTGATGTAAAGATTGAGCAAGGAACCTTGGTGATGTGGGGAGCTTTGCCGAAAGTGCAGGTTGGATTCTGCTTTTCCTATGATGGCGGCTGGATGAATCTTCACTTCTGGCCGTGGAAAAGTTTAGAGCAGCTTGTTAGTTGAGTTTTAAATTTCCCAGTGTTGTTTTTAAAGGTTTTACGTGCATAGAAGAGGAATGTTCACCTTAAATAAGCATATGAGCGATTAACAGGGTATGTTTTCCTCTGGGAAAGGGAATTTGGTAGCTCTGATCCATGTCAGTCTGTGAATATTTAGACATGTAGTGACTTTTTAACATTTTTCATAAAAGTCTGTTATTTACAGTTATGTTGTTAATACTCCTTGCCTTAAGTTCCCCGGCAAATCGTTTTCATGCCTTCTGATAAAGTAGACAATTGATAGATTATCCAAGGAATGGAAAAAAAAAAAATATGAGTGGGTGATTTCGGACAATCCCTGAGAGCTGGCATTGTAAGATTCATCCTATCCCCAGTAACATTTTCATACAATAAATGTGAACACTTTTGAAGCCTTTTTATAGAGATACAATTTGGGAATGATATTAAGATAAGGAAAAGCTGTTGATTGATTTCTTAGATTAACATTTCTTCCCTCTTCTTTTTTCTCTTTAAAAAAGTTTTCCAAGTGATAACTTCATCAAATGGCCAGTGATAAGCAAATGTCCAATGATGACAGCCCCAGCACCAGCAGTGGCAGTTCAGATTCGGACCAGCAAGACCCTGCTGCTCCAGAGCCTGAAGATCATGAAGAAAGAACCTTCGGCAACCCAGCAGAAGAAGAGCACCAAACTCTCTAGAAAAACCACTGCTAAGTTATCCACTAGTGCTGAAAGGTAACATTGTCAGGTTGTCTTCCAAGCAATTGGATGCTTTTATTTTTACATCAAGAACAATACTCCAGAAATACTTCATGACCAATTTTATTTGTACTTGAATGAATTGTCATCCTTTAGGGGACATGAAAACGTCCTCACTAAAATTATGCTTCTAAGCAAACTTATTCTGTACTTTGGTAATTTCAGGAAGAGTCCTAGAGACTGAATTCTCATCCTGACAGTTTAAGGAGTTGGCAAGGAAAATTTGTGAAACTGAATTAGATGTACATTGGGGATGTTTCCTTTTGTGAGTTATACCAGTGAGTGAATTTAGCACGTGTCCACGTGGGTGTCAGTCCGGGCATCTGTGGTGGCAGCTTAATAAAAGGAAATGTGTCACTTTTCATGAAAGGAAATGATCAAAAAAGTTTATATTTGCTAAAAAATGTTGAATGTCAGGCCTTGGCTTTTTTTGAAAGCAGATTTTAAATTTGCTGAGTTTTACAAACAAGTCTTTAAATCCTTCATAATAGGTATAATTTTTTTTGTAGTTATAGTTATCCCTCCTTGTTCTTGTGAGAACAAATAAAACTGAAAAGTAGCCATTAACAATCTCAGGTGTCACTTTGCTGTTAAAACTTTGCACATCTTTAAAACTCACGGATGTTCTTGACATAGTAGTGAAAATCAACAGCAGGAAAAAAAATTTGTTGGTTGTAAGTGAAAGATTATTTGTTTCCTGCTGACTTTTATTTTCTATGATGGCAAAAAACAATCCATCATGGGACTCCATCAGTGATAGTGGTTGTATTGAGTAGAACTCTTGTATCAAACATAAAATGTACCTATAGCATTACCTAATGTTGATGCTTTGTTGTTTTTCATTGATCACAACTAAAAGAAAAAGAAAATATAAAAACTGATCAATTATTGCATTTTATTCATGTTCTTATTTTTCTATACATTTTCACTGTCATTGCACCATTAATCAAACACTAATGAACTTGAGAATATTATATTGAATAGCAGCAGTCTTTGAAATAATTTAAAATTCTTCTCAGTGTGTTGTAATCTTGTGGAGAGAACGATAAACGACTTTTGAAAACATTTTAAGTTTCAAGAAAATCAGAGAAATGCTCTTTTTCCCCTTACCTCAAGGCCCTCTTTCCTCCAAGAGTATGAAATTTAAATTTACATGCTGTACCTAAGATCAGAGAAAAGAAATGGTTAAGTAAGTTTGCTAAAATAGTCCTTGGAAGTTTTTCATTGGTAAAGGTATTTGTAAATTTTAAACTTTTTTTTAAACAGATAAAATATTGACAAAACTATTAATGTGCTCTTGCAATAGCTTTCTAATTTTTACCACACTAAAAGTGGATTGAAGTCATTGTCAAAAATATTCTAGTGCTTTTCCTCCTTCTGTTTTGTCTCGTTTGCATATAAGCTTGAAAAGAGAATTTCTTTGGTAAAAAGAGTTTTAAAATAGATTTTATATCCTTTTGTTGAGTAGTAGTGGAGGACTTTCTCAAATCAGGTGTAAATGACTTACCTATTTACAGTAGCAAGTGAGAAAAAAGCTGAAATTTTCTGTTAAGAGTTTTGGTTATGCCTCTGAGAACAAAGAGGAAGCAGCCATGTTAGCATTACTGAAGGCAAAACCAGCCTTGCATTTACCTGCATGATGGTAGGGGGCATTCTGATTTCTGGTTATTCTGTAGACTGTCTCAAATCCTTTTTGTCTGTTCCTATTTCACTAACAGAATTCAGAAGGAGCTAGCTGAAATAACCCTTAATCCTCTCCTAACTGCAGGTAAGAAACAAATTTTGTTATTTTGATTTCTAAATTGTGGAACGATATCAGGAGATTAATGTATTATCCTTGTATGTATGTGCAGCAGAAGAGGCTAGCTAGCTATGTTTGCTTCCTTAAAGCTTTGCAAGTGCTTTAAACAAAAATTGCCTAGGTGAATTAAATTAAATTAGGAGAAAAATACTCTTTAGCATGTATCATATATTCTGTACTTATGAATATACTGATCTTGTGCTTCTTGCTGAGATTTATTTGAGTGGTGTTGATTTTTCTGTTGTTTTTCTGTGGAATACATTTATTCACAAGTATTTTGTAGAAACCTGTAAGGTTTTAAGTTTTCAAGTTAGTGCTTGTGTGCAATCTGAACTGATTTTCCAAATTTAGAAATTGTTGAATATGGTGTTACAAAATGTAAAAGCATTAAACAGGAGTATAGTTGTTTCTGTTTGATTTATTCAGTAACTTGCCTAAAGGACAAATTTTATGTGCTAAGCTATGGTTGTAGTTGTTGTTTTCTAGAAAACACATAGTTGGAATTATTTACATTTTAAGCAAATATCCTAATGACTTGGGAAAATTCTTAGCAGTAAATTAATTGGAATTGTGAGAAGAATCAAATTCAGTGGAACTCAGAATTTAAGATTGGTTGACAAATTGTATTAAAAGTAGCTGGTTGATTTTTTTCATTTGTGTCTTATATAGTGTTCTGTTTATTTTTGAATGGTGACTGTATGGTTGACAAAATTTATCAAATTTAGAGAGCAATATTATAAATAAATTGCATAGAAGTATGTGCTCAAGAATGAGAGGGGAAGGGATGCTAGAATTAAGGCAGTGCTATGATTTGATATAAAAATGTTTTGGTGTTTAACCTGTGTTTTTGCTACAAATTGTGTTTGCTCATGTTAATCAGCACCATCTCTGAAGTCTACTTGAGACATAATAAGGAATAATCCATTTGCTACTTATTGTGTGTGTTAACCACATCCCCAGATAAGGGGGATCTGATCCTGATTTATCCAGTGAATTAACAGTTTTGCTTATATTTGTAGTTGCAGCCATTTCAGTTTAAAAAGGAGACATGAATGTGAACTAATTATAAACAGAGTGGTATGTCAGATCTCAAAATATTACTTAAAAAGTATACTGTTCAATAGTGTAGCCACTAGCCATATTCTGACTATGGACCAGGTTGTTGTGGTTAGTTGAAAATGTGATATGCTGAAAGTGTGAAATGCATACTGGATTTTGAAAACTTAGTACAATTTGTAAAAGAATAAATATTTTAAAGATATTTATTACATCTTGAAATAATATTTGGCATGTTTAGTAAGTGTTTTAAAAATTGTATTTTTTATCATTTTAAGATAGTTATTAGAAAATTCAAAATTACGTGTGTAACTTGCATTATAATTTTGTTGAACAGTATTGCTTTAGAGAAGAAGTAAATCAGTATTTCTTTTAGCCTTCTAAATGGTGTGTCAAATATGTACCATTTAGGAGGTCAAGTTAAATTTGCTCTGTGGAAGAATCACTTAACTTTCAGAGTATATTCTGATAATTTCCATTACGTAAGATGTAAAGATCTGTTAATTTAAAACTCACATGTCTTAAAGTTGCATGTCAGGTCAAACGTTTTTAAGGGTTTCTGTTGATTTTCTGCAAATGGCTTAAACCAGTGTATGGATATACATCTAGAGAACATAGTAGACATATTGAATGCTTTCAGAGCAGTAATGTACTGGTACATTTGGTAAAGGAATGTACTTTAAGTGTTTAACCCAGGACTGTTTCCACAAGGTCACAGGATTATTTTAGATGGAGTAAAATAATCTAAAATAATAATAATATTTCTGTGAAATAGAAAGTAAGTTTCACTTATCGCGTATTCTTTCTGTTTATATACCAGATTTCATTTAAGTTCATGAAATAATGCTTAACATTTAGTGATTTAACTAGTGAAGCAGTAAAACTTTGGGCTTGCTTGTGCATAGTAACATGGAATACTTATATCTATTTTCTTTTGTCACAGTCTTTGGTGACTGTTGGCTATTGAAAAGGACATCTTTTAACTTCTCTAGTTCTTAAATATCTGAGTTTCTTTGTGGCTGTTTAAGTGATTCAGGAAAAAAACAAATGTAAAATACAAGTTTCTTAGGAAATCAGAAGTTGTTTCTTACTACTTTGGGGAGAGACTTTTTCCATATACCTCATATGTAAAATAATGCAGATGCTTTTGTGTGTCTTTGGATTCTTCTGGGTAGAAGGTTAGTTCTTGTAATTTTGATAGAAAAGCCTAAATTTGTATTGTGTTTTTGCTTTCATGCCAGAAAATGCAATAGATTGTGGTATTATATTTCTTTTAACTCATTGCTGCATAAATGAGAATTTTAGCTTTATGGTAGTTGTATTATTTAGATTTGTTAATTTATGTTGTAATTAAAAATGGGATTCCACAATCATAAGTACATTTAAAATTTGTGGGTTAATATTGCATGAGACCTTTGAAACCTTATGCTTGCTACTTCCAGGTGCAATTATTTAATTATGGCTTTTGGTATGGTGTGTGTGTGTGTGTGTGTGTGTGTGTGTATGTGTATGTATGTATGTATGTATGTATAAACTTGTCAAAGTATGTGACAGTGTTAATTATCCCTCAGGGAAGAAATGTTAAGTGTATCTGGGTACATTCAGGAAAATGTTGAATGAGATATAGGAAAACCAGAATTACTTGTACTAGGGAGATTTGTCTTAAATCCCATTTTTTGTTTTAATTAATAAGTTATTCTTTAGTTACATAATTAGGTCTAATATACACATCCAGGATGGCCTTTTGGTAGATATCATTGTCAAATTAAATGCATGACTTTAAAAGTGTTTGATTATATGTCAATAGGAATATTTCTTTGATAAAGGTTGATAAAGATTTAATTTCTAATGATGGTATTTTAGGTTTTAAGTATTGAAGGCCTATGGGCCAATACATTTTAAACACAGGGAAATAATATGTTTTTTGGTTTACGTTTATACTTTTTACATTCTATATTTTAGATTAGGGTATGAAAATCAATTCACCAGTGAGCGTGAAGGGAAATTATTATGAACATCCCTTTGTTTTACAGAAAGTTATGGACGAGAGTTGTTTAGTAATGTGTTGACATTTATGTTCTATTTATCAAAGGATGTGCTTCCTTTTCCACTTAGAGTCAGCACTTGTGTAAACAGCAAAAGTTTAGAAAGGTGCTGGATTTCTAAGTTAACCTTGAATTTCTTTTCCTGTATAGAGGGTACAAACATGTACTCCTAAATATTAATGGGTTTGGGCTGAATCTACGTTAAAGAAGATATTCAAGAGTAATTGTAAATCATTTTTGGATGAGGGAAGGCCTTATTGGGGGGTAGATATTACAGTTTCAAGTTTATATTAATCATATGTTGACTAGCAAAACCTGAAATCAGCTTCCATAATACTTGTAAATACTATAATACTTGCAAATTTTGTTAAATTTATAAGAAAGGAAAAGAAGTAGCATAAGTTCTAAATCAGAAGTTGGCAATTTGCACATAAGAGTAATTTTCTGAGGATAAACTGTGTTTCTGATGGTTGCCATATCTCTCACTATTGTCCAGTGTAGATTAGAACTTTGCTAATTAAAGGGTGATCTTCAGACTAGGAACATCTCTATCACAGGTGTGATTGTTAAAACTCAGAATGTTGTTTTCCCCTAACCAGAAGTACTGAGTCCGAATCTGAATTTAATAAGATTGCTAACTGAATTGTGTGTCTATTGAGGTTGGAAAAATCCTGCTACTGAAGCAAGACTGTTCAGATCCATGCTGTGCCACTATTGGCATGCCACTTTATATAAGTTATGGGATATTTTTGTTCTTCAGTTTCCCAAGTTGTAAAATGAAGATTAAGTTGATCTCCCCATTGTATAATTGTTGTGAGGATGAAATGAATTTGTTGAAAGTTTTGTTAACCACATAAATTGGATCCCTAAAGTGGATACAGCATGATAAAAGTAGGTGAGACAGTTTAGCAGCATGCCCTCACTCTTGCTGGTGTTTGCTCCAGTGCATCCACATCCTACTTATAGGAATAATTACATCTTAATTCATCATCTAATTATTGAGTACATATCAAGCAGTTTGTTTTTAATGTGAATAAAAGCAGGTTTTTTTTAAAACTTGAGCTAAAACAGAAAACTAGCCTAAAAGTGTTGATCATAGATGAAGAAATACTCAATCCCTTCCAAAAAAATATGAGTAAACTTAATGATACTTAAAAAGAATGCCTTGGGGCTGGGGCTGTAGCTTAGTGGCAGAATGCTTGCCTAGCATGTGTGAGGCACTGGGTTTGATCCTGAGCACCACATAAAAAAACATAAAATATATGTATTCTGTCCATCTACAACTACAAAAAAAAAGTTTTAAAAAGTATTTATAAGAATATTATGACTATGACTGCCCAGTAAAGTATAATAAAATTTTTTAGATAGTTGTGTTAGTTAATATTTTCCCCTCTTTAAATATCCCATTTTAAGAGTTTGTGATTTTATTCAGAATGCAGTAATTTCAATATTTGTAAAATTTACACTCATAATAGTATAGTTTACCAATTACTTCAACATAATGTAGTGTAATTCCAGGCAAAACAGTGAGTTGGAATTCGAAAAAAAAATATTAAATAACTCACATTCTTTACTTTTTTCATAATTGTGAGATTTAATATTATTCACTTAAAGATTATTTAGCTATCATTTCTATTTGCTTATAGGAAGTAGTTGATAATTACAGTAATCCTAATTGTGTCTCTCATATATGCCAGTGGAGCAGAAGGACACATTTACCATTGAATGACTCAAAACATTTATCCAAAGTAGTGATTGATTGAAAATAATATCTCCCCCACATAAGGTCACATTTTTATTAGCTGTCTATTATGTTCAATGATGATAATGTAAGGAGAAAGTGGGTGAAAACCTTGGGTACTTTTTAAAAACCTAAATGGTTATTTCAAAGCAACATGAAGCAAATTGTTAATTTTCTTTCTGCAAGTAAATGATTGGTACCTTATTCTCTCCTTGAATGTGTTGCTGTAACAGAATGTAGATTATGTTTAATTATGAGGAAAATCAACAAGTCTTGCTTAGAGTACAAGAGCATTCAGATTGAGAAAACTGAATGGGAAAACTTTACCTTCCATTCTCCTCTTTTCTACAAATATAACAAAACCACTTGTAGATCTATTAGATGTACAGGCATATAAAGTGATGATTTTTTCTTTCCATATTTCTTTAGACAATAATTGTATTTAGGGGGGCTAGGCTTGTGGCTCAGTAATACAGTGTTTGCCTAGCATGTGCGACACCCTGCGTTCAATCCTAAGCACCACATAAAAATAAATAAATAAAATAAAGGTATGTGTCCAACTACAACTAAAAATTAAATTAAAAAAAGAATTGTGTTTGGGCATTTCATTAGAATTTAAAGGATGAAATATCTTTAAACATTTAATATGTTTTTTGCATCTGGATCATGGAAGTTTTTGCTTCTTCCCCCATTTTCATAGTCTAGGAGATAGTTGACAATACCTGGAGACATTTTGCTTTTCAAAACTTGGGGAAAAAGGCTCTAGTATACAACAAAGAATTGTCTCCCTTCAGGAGATCTTAATGAAATAAAACATATATATGTTTCTGTTATGTTTTACTAGGAATATTGAAATAACTTTTCACTACAGAATGCAAGTCACCTTTGTATTGTCTTAGTGATGAAAATAAAAACCAAATGAAGAGCATGGCTTTCTCACCAGTGTGTAATTTAGTGTCAAAATCTAATATAATGTAATCATTACTTTCTGCAATCATAGAAAGTAATGTAATTGCCTCTTCGGAAAAAAGGTGAGAAGAGAGTATCAATATCAAATTTGGAGAAATGGTAAGAGTAAGGGAAGCATCTGGAAGATATGGGAAGGATCAGTCTCTAACCACAAATTCTGCACACCTCTAGTTCTCCCACCTCCTACCACATATCAGGCTTTCTAAAACTTTACTTTTTATTTTTTGCCTTAGATAACTTAGCTAAAAATTATTCCAAAATTATGTAAAATAAATGTAATTTTCCATTATTAAACTTTTGTTTTCCATAACACATTAAAAGGAAAATTAAATAATAAAAACAGACATAATAAATTCTTGTTTGATATAATCATTTAAATATCTTTTTATACAGCAGTAATTCAAACAAAGAATACTTCCCTTACTTAAAATGTAACATTTTATATTAATGAATCAGGAGGCTAAAACACTAAAATTGTCAGATTCAGTAAATCCTTCAAATATTTCATCTATAGAGGCACAGCAAACACTTAGTGTAAATTATAAAAGGTTTTTTTTTTTAATATATAAATTCCAGGTCAAAATATATCAAATCAAACATATATCAACTTTACTTCTCAATTTACTTCTCAATGTAATCATATTTTGTTGACTCTAAATAACATCGTCTGGTAACTGATAATGACATTAAAATTTGTATCATCTTTCTGCTAAAATATAGTAAGCTCTACTCTGAGCCCCTCATTCATAGGTCTTACATCCTGTTATCCCATCATCAGCAATAAAGCCAGTGAGATTATTCTAAAATGTAAACGTCCCCATGTTATTCCTGTCTTTGCTTAAGAATAAAATCTGAGTTTATTAAAGGACCAAGCAATGTACTCTCTAATTTCTCTTTTGCCTATTTTCCCTTTGTTATAGAAATATATTGTGCATTTCAATCAAATTAAAGTCTTTCAGTTCCCTTAACTGTCTAATATATTTCTAGTTAGGCAGATGATGATGCACCTCCTGAAATCCTATTTTCTTTTCACGGACCTCTCAGTCTCACTCTGCTCCATCTGGAAATATTCAACTCCTCTTTTGTTATCCTTATAAAATCTCCCTTTTGTGAACATATACTTTATATAGTCAACTTGATGACTTGCTGCTTCCCGACAGTTCTATTTTGGAAATATTTGCAAAACTGCATTTATTACCTCATATCACAATTATTCATTCACATCACTATTTCCATTTGCTGACTATGAAAGAAAACCTTTCTGGTTTTGGCATCTGCCTTGGCAGTAGCAGTCCGAGCAGACAGCCTGGAAGACCTCCTCTTGGGCTTCTTCTTAGCCTCACATTCTTCAGAGCTGACCTTCCTCTGGAGCTTCCTGGTTGAGAGCACAAGGCTCACGCAGGTGCTGCAGGCAGTGGCTCTCAGGAACCTTCTGAAACTGTGCTGCCTGGCCACTGCTGCTGTTCCCACCACATGAGTTGCTGTGACACACCAAGTATTCAATTATTTTAATGCAGTTTTTACCATAATTGAGACATAATTATAGGCAATTTTAAATCTCTAAATTTTGTGATTTTAGCTACAACACACTTTATAAAAATCAAATCCTTACTATTATGTTTTGTTTATTCTGCTTTCTAAATAAGTTCTCATTTTGTCATTATTGCCAGTGCTTACAACCCTCCTTTCTCTTATCTCTAGCCTAGAGAACAGTGACCTGCCCCTAGTTGCTCTTCCTGTCATGAGCCTCTCTCAAGTGTGCCATTCTCCCCTCTCACAAGCATTAGTTTCTAAAATAAACATTTAACCATGCCATACCCACAAAAGTAAGAAAGTATTCTATTATTTATGCAGTAAACTCAATATTTATTCATATGTTCCCCAGCTCTTCCAAGCATGATCACAAATAGTCTTCCAAATTCCCTGTAATACTTGTACACATAATTCCTTTGCTTCACACAATTCCTATCTCTTCTGATTTTTATTGCTTCTCTGTCACTATTTACGCTTAACATTTGCCAACATAGCCTCCATTGCCTCTAGCTCTTAAAGCTCCACCTTGAATTCTCTATTTTTCATGACCCAAAGAATTTCTGCTGTACCATCATTACTTTCCCATCCTAATAGAAGTGAGAGCTTATTAATCTAATTTCCATATACTTTTTCAAAAGCTTTAATCACAACATTAAGTGTGCTTTGTCTCAGTTTTTACAAATAGATATCTTCTCCATTATGATGCAAATTCTTTCAAGATTGGTATCATATTGTATTATTCTTTATATCATCAACATCTAGTATATAAAAGGAAGAATGAAAGAATAATCTAAATATAAAATATATCTAAAGTTTCTAGTTACTGTGTATTATATCTAATATTCAGAGCTATAATATTAATTCTATATTTTGTGACAAGGAACTTTTCTTACAATAATTTTATAGTGCAAGTGGACACAAACTTTAAAGCCCAAATGAAAGCCCCACACCACTTACTTACCCCAGTAATAAATGATACTTTTGGATTATGCTAATAAAATCTAACCTTCCATTAGATAGATGATTTCTGAATATTCTTGAATAAATTACCTCTTAAACAGAATAAAATTAGAATGGCATTCACTTTTTTAATTAGCAGTTTTTAAGACAGGCAGAGATACAATTTACATACTTAAATACGCCCATCTATTATACATATATATTATATATTATACATATCATACATATATTTTTGTCAGACCTACTATTTCTCTATCCTCTAATAGATAATGAAACAAAGGTACTTGCGTTTCTCAAGTGGAAAATAATGCTTCTGTGGATGTGGGGAGTAGTTTTTAATTGTCTGCTATTACCTATGGAATAAATTTAAAAGAAGAGTTAAGTCTGATCACTTAGAAATGCTTGGCTTTAATGCTTATAAAAATTGAACTTACACATTCTGAAAAACACATTTTTTAAATCAAACTTAAGCTCATTTCACTTTCTCTCTTTAATATGTCATCAACACAAAAGCTTTTATCTCTTCCACTCTAAAGAAGAATATGATATTGTGGATAAGTGAAGGAAACAGCAAAATTATAGAAATTAAATATTCTGTGTCACAAGTCTTTTATGAGGAATAACATTTGTTTGATTTTTATTTTTTGAAAACTAAACATGTAAATGCTAATTCTTTAAAAATTGGAATGGAACTTATTGATGTCTATTACCAGTATCCTTATTTTCACTGTGTCACAAAGGGGAAGTTGTGCCCATCAGGCCAAGAAACTACTCCTACATATTACACAAGAGAACTTAAAAAAAATCTAAGGGAAATTGGACAGTGGCATTTGCAAAATCAAGCAGCATGATACAAAAATTTGGAATCTATCTGTGTAAGTCAGTAGGATGATTTTATTCAAAGAGAAAAAGTCTCCACTATCTCTCAGATTGGCAAAATCAGTTTCCTTTGTCAAAAAATTGCTTAAAATTCCAAAAGGTAACATTGATATGTCAGTGACTTGTTCAGATGGCTATCCCCTACCTTACCTAAGCCAATTAAACATCACTAGAAATTTTGTTCATATTGTTTTGTCTTTATTAAAGTATAAGCAGGAAGAATTCCTCACTGTCTCAAAACTTGCTATTTTTTTCTCAATTGTTTTGTGACTTCCTGGCTATTAAGTAGATGGAATAATATTTATTGCTCAGACAACTGGGGCATCTGAAAATGAAGGGAAGTCCATCTTCCTTAGGCACTCTGTCCTGGTGGATGACTCCAGGTTCCAGTGCCAAAACAAATCAGCAGAAAAACTTTGTCTCAGAAGTATCTCATTGTGTGTTAAAATGGCAAAGATAACAAACTGAGGTGGGTGTTTGTTTTTTAGAATGCAACACAATTACAAAATATACTAAATTAATTTTCCAAAACAGTCTAATAAGCTCTCTCAGAAATTCCAGTGATGCAGTGGTTATTTGCATTTTCCTGATTATATTCTATTTTTTCCTCAGAGGGAGACCTATGTCCAAAGGGAACAAGCCCTATCAATTGAGTGTCATAGCAATCAGGCAGAAGCTTCAGCATATCAAAATGCCAGAAATCAGACAACAGAGAGAGAAGATGAACGTTTAAATAATAGAAAACTCTTCAGTAGTGCTGAAGTTTGGTATAGAAAGAAAAAGGGAGGCAAGAAGAAACTAAAGAGTTAATGAGGAAATAATTTATGAAGAATTTTATAATGCCTTCCATCCCTTGTACTAAGTAATTAAAGTTTTAAGTATAAAATACAGGCTCTTTTTATATTTTGGACAGGCTGGCTCTGCTGTAGTGTGGAAATTTGTCTTGGATGGGAGCCAGAGCAACAGAGAGAGATCATTCATTCATCCTGTTGTTTCAGGTATCTACTTACCAGTTAATGATGTCTTGATCTCAGGCAGTTTCTGGACCTCAGCATTATGATGGTTCTGCATTGCAGAATTCTGTGCTGTTGGGGGTTTTGCTGTAAAAATGTAGTAGTTTATCAGTAACCAAGGCTTCTACTCACTAGATGTCAGTAATATTTACCTCATCTCCAGTATAACAACATCTCAATATCTTTAGGCATTTTCAGATGTTCCCAGGGGAGTCTCCCACCCCAGAACACTGATTTGTGGTAATAACAAAGAGGATAGAAGAAGAAGGAGAATTGGAACAATATTTAACTTGTTAACAATAAAATGATGATGTATTGAAAGTAACATTTGAGGGAAAGGGGTAAATTGTAGATGCAAAATTTTAAGTGTGTCTGCTTTTACTTTCTACCTGGAACAGTTATGGTGCTTATATAGGGAGGTGCTGATATCAGACATATGAGCTTAAAAAGTAAATTGAAAAATACACACACACACACACACACACAAGAGTCAGGATATTATTATAGTATTCCAACATAAAATTAAGGGGAACTCAACTAAAAAAAATGATAATTAAAGTAGAAGAAACCAGGGAGAACAATTTTCAACCCTCTAGTGTCAAGCTCTACTCAGTCTCTCCAGTTTGAACACCTAGGCCCATCATATTAGCTATTTTAGAATATGAGAATACAAAGAAGTACCAGATTTTAACATTCAGAGTTCAGAAAATATTTATCTTAGCTACTTATTATTTGCAATGTTCATAAAACACAATGTAGTGTCTTTTCGAAGTGTCTGTGATTTTAGGGATATAATATGGAAAATTAAAGACAACAATGTTCTATTACAAAAATGTGTTTCATATTTGATGTTAGAACACAACACATTTGTTTTCTAAGTTAGATTCAATAAAGATAAGGAGCTTAAAGTTATCTGGACAGAAGAAGAGAAAGGAATCAGTCATTAGTTAGAATGAAAGAAAGCACATGATTGCACTTGAAAGGGTGTTAGCAGAAGCTGTCCAATAAATTCACAGAAGATGCTTCTGCTTTAATAAATTGATGTGCTATCAGCCAGGCACTGTGGTGCACAACTGTAATCCCAGTGGCTTAGAGGCTCAGGAGTTCAAAGCCAGCCTCAGCAACAGCAAGGCGCTAAGCAACTCAGTGAGACCATCTGTAAATAAGAATACAAAATATGAGGGCTGCGGTTGTGGCTCATAATATAGTGTTTGCCTAGCATATGTGAGACACTGTGTTTTATTCTCAGCACCACATATAAATAAATAATTTAAAGGTCCATCAACAACTAAAAAATATCTAAAAAAATACAAAATAGGGCTGGGATGTGGCTCAGTAGTCCAGGGCCTCTGAGTTCAATCACTGGTACCAAAACAAACAAACAAACTGTTGTACTATCAAATCCTTTTGTAGCACTTGAGCTTCACTTTATCTACTTGTACTGACAGACCAAGGTTTTGTTTGTCCCAAATCTATAATTTGGTGCCAATTGTCTGTTTATCTTCTGAGCATGAAAGGGAAATCTCAGCCTTGAAAATTTTTTTTATTATTAGTGTTATTATTATTGGCCTGGTGAGAACCACAATAGTGTTTTTATGAAGCATAAGAAAATTTAGGGTTCTAAGACTTTATTCTGAAAAAAAAGTAATTTTATAAATATTATTTCATGTTCAAAGTATGTTCATATACAGCCTTACATTTTCAAATGACCAAAGAATGAGGGACACTTAAAAATAATGTGTTTCATTATTCACATAGGTGGTAATAAAGTTGTAGCTTAAATTTTAGCATTAGTACTCATTCTCTAATTTTGTGTTATTTCTGCCTATTGTCAAACATCTAACAATATTTTAGGAATAGGATGTCAATTTTTTATGTTCATAAAGTTCAATGTAAAATAAAAAAGAATTATCTTCTTGATTATGGCTAATATTTTCTGTATAATCTTATGAATCATTACTACTGGATTAGCATTTTTCAAAACCAGGATCAAACATGTTTTTTTTTTCAACTTTATTACCTTTTTATACCTATTATTAGAGTAAATAAATTGGCATCATAATTTTAAGTTAATAATTTTTTTCACATAATGGATGTGCTAAAATTAAATCCATTCCTTTATATAAACTCGTAGAAGCTACACCCAATTTTCAGATGCTATAAACAATGTCACAGTAATCTTCATATATAAATAGTATGTGTGTGTGTGTGTGTGTGTGTGTGTATATATATATATAACTTGTTATATTTTGGAAGAATATTCATGACCTAAAAGGTGTTCATATTTTTTAGTATTTTTTAAAATCAGAAAATACATTAATTTGCTCTTTGATTAGTCCGAATGCAGCTTAAACTTTTCCCATTGTCCTCCATCTTTTACAACACAGTTGTTTTCAGTTATTAAATTGTGGAAATAATAAAGACATTACTCTGAAACAACTCTTAGTAGGCAAAAAATTAAAAAAAAATGTTATCACCAAGAGATAATCTATAAATCTTTGTGACACTTGGTTTAATTCTCAGCTCCAAACCCAATAAAATTCCAGGCATATGCATAAGTTGTTAATTATCTAATAAAGTAACACTATTCTTCATTTTTCTAGTCTAAGCTAATATTATATTACCTTTGTAATATATGGTGGCAATAAACTTATCTTTTTTCACCATAAGTAGTGGACTTTAAATCCAGTAAATTTGATCATTCTGTTGCGCATTGGTGTTTTTAATTTGGGTTTTTTTTTTTTTTTTTTTTTGGTTTTTCATTACATTGACTGATTTGAGTGATTTTCATATTGATTACTCTTCCTTTTTCTTTTTTTTCTTTCTTCCTTCCAACATATTTAAAACCTGGAATTCTCTTTTCTTTCTTTCAAAGCAATTTTTTTCTTTTACAGATATTTTTAGATTTTTTTAAAAAAAATATTGCCCATCTCTAAATTCTAAAATGATTTTTCACCTTAAAAATTTTTACATATTAGTTTGTATGTATTTCAGCATTTTTTTATATGTTAATGCCGCCTCTCTATTTCTTATTTAGTAAGGTATGTGCCCTGTCTCTTCCTAATTGTACAAACATCATTTTTTTTCAATTGATAATATCACTTTTTCATGTAAATTTTTACTATTTGATAGATATAATACTAATTTTATCTGCAATTTATGGGTTTTATTTGTGAAGTCATTTAAAATAATTTTGGGATCGCGCCCTCCCAGCGCCGGGGACGCGGCGCTCGCGCTCCCGCCCGCGCCCCAGGGAAGCAGAGACAAGGAGGCGCCGCCGCCCCCTCCTCGCGGCGACTCCCCGGCCCTGCGCCCGCAGCTTGCCGGCCGCGGAGCGGAGCGCCGCCCTCCTACCGGAGCTCGTGGAGGCGATGACGCTGCCGGCCGAGGGGCCGCGGCTGCAAGGGTAGCGGGGCCGGAGTTGGGCACCCGGGCGCCGCAAGTCGGGCGGAGCGGGAGGAGAAGCAGGAATCCTTCGCGGCGTGGCGGGCGGTGGCCCTGCTGCCCGGCGCGCCCATGGCCCTGGAGGACGGAGAATGCGATCTGCACTCCGCGCCGGACTCCGCCTCCCCCCGCGCCGCGTGCTCGGCGCCCCCCAGAGCTGCTCCGGTCGCCGCCGCCCCTCAGCTGCGGGCGCCGAGCCGCTAGCTGCGCTAGGACCCATAGCCGCTGGCCGCCGAGGGGCGGAGGCAAGGGACGAGTGGGAGCGAGAGGGCCCGGGAGACGGGCGCCCGCCCGGGTGCAGCACGGCATGCAGCTGCGGGCTCCCGCGCCCGCGTGAGGGTGTCGGTCCCGGGCCCCGCCATGGCTGAGAAGGACAGTGGCAACCTGAAGACGGTGAGGTTGTGGCGGGACTCCGCCCTTCGCGCCAGGAAGCTGGGGAGCAACCTGCGACAGCTAACCCTTAGCGCGGCTGGGGGCTGCCCCGGGGCGGAGCCGGAGCGCCCGACGCTCCCCAGCTAGTGCTGCCAGCCAACATCGGGGACATTGAGGTGCTGAACCTGGGGAACAACGGCCTGGAGGAGGTGCCTGAAGGACTGGGGTCGGTGCTTGGCAGCCTACGCGTCCTGGTCCTGCGCAGGAACCGCTTTGCCCGGCTGCCCCCTGCGGTGGCCGAGCTGGGCCACCATCTCACGGAACTGGACGTGAGCCACAATGGGCTGACAGCCCTGGGAGCGGAGGTGGTGAGTGCCCTAAGGGAGCTGCGCAAGCTAAATCTCAGCCATAACCAGCTGCCTGCTCTGCTCTCCCAGCTGGGCGTCCTTGCCCACCTGGAGGAGCTGGATGTTAGCTTCAACCGACTGGCGCACCTGCCCGACTCACTCTCTTGCCTCTACCGCTTGCGCACCCTCGATGTGGACCACAACCAGCTCACTGCCTTTCCCTGGCAGCTGCTGCAACTGGCGGCCCTGGAGGAACTGGACGTGTCCAGCAACCGGCTGAAAGGCCTACATGATGATATCAGTGCCCTGCGTGCCCTCAAGATCCTCTGGCTGAGTGGGGCCGAGCTTGGCACTCTGCCCATCGGCTCCTGCGAACTGACCAGTTTGGAGAGCCTCATGCTAGACAACAATGGGCTGCAGGATCTGCCCACCCAGTTCAGCCAGCTGCAGAGGCTCAAAATGCTCAATCTCTCTTCCAACCACTTTGAGGAGTTCCCTGCAGCTCTGCTGCCCCTGGCTGGTCTGGAGGAGCTTTACCTTAGTCGCAATCAGCTCACCTCAGTGCCATCCCTTATCTCGGAGCTGGGAAGGCTTCTCACTCTGTGGCTGGATAATAACCGCATCCGATACCTGCCCGACTCCATTGTGGAACTGACCGGCCTGGAGGAGCTGGTGCTGCAAGGGAACCAGATCGCGGTGCTTCCTGACAACTTTGGCCAGCTCTCCCGTGTGGGATTGTGGAAGATCAAGGACAACCCACTGATACAGCCCCCTTAGGAGGTCTGCATGAAGGGGATCCCCTACATCGCGGCCTACCATAAGGAGCTGGCTCATTCCCAGCCAGCCATGCAGCCCCGTCTCAAGCTGCTCCTGATGGGGCATAAGGCTGCAGGAAAGACCTTGCTCTGACACTGCCTCACCGAGGAGATAGTGGAGGGAAGACATGCAGGAGGGGACAAACAGAAGAACTACCCACCTTCCCTTCCTGCCAGTAGCAAGGGTATTGAGGTGACCAGCTGGACAGCTGATGCCTCCAGGGGTCTGAGGTTCATCGTGTATGATTTAGCTGGTGATGAAAGCTATGAGGTGATCCAGCCCTTCTTCCTCTCCCCAGGAGCCCTGTATGTGCTGGTAGTCAACTTGGCCACCTATGAACCACGCCGCTTTCCCAGTACTGTGGGCTCCTTCTTGCATCGGGTGGGGGCCCGGGTACCTCATGCTGTGGTGTGCATTGTGGGCACGCATGCAGACCTATGTGAGGAGCGGGAGCTGGAGGAGAAGTGTCTGGATATTCACCGCCAGATCGCCCTGCAGGAGAAGCACGATGCTGAGGGCCTGAGCCGTCTAGCCCAGGTGGTGGATGAGGCCTTGGCCTGGGACTTCGAGCTGTGCTCTGCCAGCCCCCATGCAGCCTACTATGGTGTTTCTGACAAGAACCTTCGGCGACGCAAGGCCCATTTCCAATACCTGCTCAACCACCGGCTGCAGATCCTCTCTCCGGTATTGCCTGTTAGCTGCAGGGACCCCCACCAACTGCAGCGCCTTCGGGACAAGCTGCTTTCTGTAGCTGAGCACCGAGAAATCTTCCCCAACTTACATAGAGTCCTGTCTCAATCCTGGCAGGTGCTGGAGGAACTGCATTTCCAACCACCACAGGCACAACGACTTTGGCTAAGCTGGTGGGACTCTGCACGCCTGGGCCTGCAGGCAGGGCTGACCGAGGACCGACTGCAGAGTGCTCTTTCCTACTTGCATGAGAGTGGCAAGCTGCTCTACTTTGAGGATAGCCCGGCCCTCAAGGAACATGTCTTCCACAACCTCACCTGCCTCATTGGCATCCTCAATGTCTTTTTCCAGAGGGATGCTTCCTTGCTGCTGCATAAACTGCTACTAGGGACCAGTGGAGAGAGTGAGGGGGAGGGGGAAAGCTCCCCAGTGATGTCGCTGCCCACCCAGAGCCAGGACCTGCTCCGGGCCACCCAGCTCCATCACTATGTGGAGGGCTTTCTGCTGCATGGGCTCCTGCCAGCCCATGTCATTCGGTTGCTGCTTAAGCCTCATATCCAGGCTCAGCAGGACTTGCAGCTGCTGCTGGAGCTGCTGGAGAAGATGGGACTCTGTTACTGCCTCAATAAACCCAAGGGCAAGCCTTTGAATGGGTCCACAGCTTGGTACAAGTTCCCATGCTATGTGCAGAACGAGGTGCCCCATGCAGAGGCATGGATTAATGGGACCAACCTAGCGGGGCAGTCTTTTGTGGCTGAGCAGCTGCAGATTGAATATAGTTTTCCCTTTACCTTTCCACCTGGGTTGTTTGCACGCTACAGTGTCCAGATCAACAGCCATGTGGTGCACAGGTCAGATGGTAAATTTCAGATCTTTGCATATAGAGGAAAAGTTCCTGTGGTGGTGAGTTACAGACCTGCCAAGGGGGTCCTGCAGCCAGATACCCTGTCCATTGCCAGCCATGCTTCATTACCAAATATATGGACCGCGTGGCAAGCCATCACCCCCTTGGTAGAGGAACTGAATATCCTACTTCAGGAATGGCCTGGACTGCACTACACCGTGCACATCCTCTGTTCTAAGTGCCTTAAGAGGGGGTCACCCAATCCACACGCTTTCCCAGGGGAATTGCTGAGCCAGCCCAGACCAGAAGGAGTGGCAGAAATCATTTGCCCCAAGAACGGCAGCGAGCGAGCGAGTGAATGTTGCCTTGGTTTACCCTCCTAAGCCGACTGTGATCAGCCCCTGTTCCAAGAAGAACGTTGGTGAAAAGCACATAAACCAGTGACTTGTGGACTGTGGGATTTCCATGGAGAAAATAGAGCATCACAACTCACCTGGGAACCCTCTGCACCTCCAAGCACATGCTGGGCACTGGAGTGAAGAAGAGCTCAGGATGCTTCCAGAGGACCACCGCAGAGGTGTGGAGGGGGCGGAGGAAGGACAGAGAGAGCATGGAGCCAAAGTTTCACAACCGGAACCTCAGAACTGTGATCCTCCAAGGAGAGCGCTACTTGAAGAAAAGAAAAAAAAAAAAAAAGTCGAATGGCTTCTCAGGGATTTTGTTTTCCGTTCACATATAAGCCATAGTTACAGTACAGTGGCAGTATTTAGAGCACTCGGGTTTCAGTTCTGTTCAATGTGAAAGAGGAATCAACTGACATTCATTGCTGTTCCGTAACTAGTGTAAAATATGTATATGTTTATCTTTATTTTTATAATATGCAAATACATTTAAATTTATACAGTTTGAAGCTTCTAGTGTTAGTTAACACTGGGTGCAATATTTTGCATGAGAACTGTGCCAAGATGGGGCTGATTTCTTATTTTAGTATAAGACTTTTTTTGTTGTTGTTCTTTTCTTTATTCTTTAATCGCCTTCTCAGATTTAAAAAAGAAAAGAAAAAAGATGTCTGTGTATTTGTTAGCCCACGGATCTAGTGTTGCTTCGTAGATTGCCAGTCATCCACAGGATCCTTCAACATGCATTTCAGGCAGTGTCCCTTCCCATCTTTATCCAAGGTCCCTGCCTGTAAGTCACTGGGCATGGTGGCAGAAGCATTCCTTTTCCTTACCCACATATCATTAGTGTCGAGGCAGAGATGGGCGCTCTTCTGGAACAAAGAGTTCATGGAAAACCTCAGTTAGTGTAGCTTAAGATCATCGGGAGTCTGTTTTGAATCATGCAAGGGGCTCTGCTAATTATTACCTCTCCTTTCTAGAACAGGTCCAAAATTTAGCAGAGCACTTTGTAAGCCCTCCACATCTGGTCTGTGGGACCTTCGGGTTGTGAGCTTCCTACCTGGGGAGCATAATCCCACACTGGCTATTCATACAGAGCCTCTTGTAGGACAATCTACTGCCAAGAACTAGTAAACCGCTTGTTTTGAAATCTCCAAGAGGTAAAACTTAAAAAGCAAACCCTACCAATTGCTCTCTAGTCTCCTCCTAATTGGGGCCAAACAGCATATGCTGCAGTAGTAACACATTCTTTGAAGAATGTAAAGGACTCTGTTTACATCTGCCTCCTGCGCGTGTTGATAGAAAATGTGCAAAACTGTCAGACAGAAGAGCGATTCAGCTGGTGTTACTCTTTCATTTTGTTTAGAAAGCACTGACTCTTGGAATGCCACAGTGGTCTCCACATGTTCAAAAGAAAGAATGAACAAGTGGGCTGCATTTCACGACCTCACAAATCAATTTTTATAAAATATTTTGTGCCCCAGGAGTTAATTTCACTGACTCCAGAAGCCCTGGTTATGATTTCCTTATCATCTTAAAATCAAGAGTGGGATCAGATTGTCTTTACATTTTTTTTAAATACTTGAATATATGACACTTCAAATTGGAGATTTCATTTTCCTTTTAGAACAGAGTCACAAGACTAATCTGGTTAATCCTTTTGTCACAGTTCTCCTGTGTGTGTGTGTGTGTGTGTGTGTGTAAACTGAATGGTAACATTTAATTGCTTTATGGACCATTGAATTGTTGGGCAATAAGTTTTTTTAATTGGCATGAGACAGTACTTATACTGTCCAATCACCCGACTTGACCAGTCCTTTGAAAGAGACTCCCAAGCATATGACTTTGGGCCAACTCCCCTTAGGGCCATATAAATGGAAATAATGCCCTTTCGGGTGACATACTCTCAAAGTGTTTGCTATTTTCACAAACATAAATGCCCATGTTCTTAATATCTGCTCTTTTTTGACCGGTCATGTTTTGTGCTGTCATCTGAACCCTAGAGAAGCAGTGTAAGAGGAAACCTTGCTGCCACGTGTGTTTTGGCCAAAAGGTCCATATGATAAGAGGGTCATGTGACCACAAGAAGCTCCAGAAAAAGCAAAGCATGAGAACTTGCTTCAGCCTGTCTGGGGAGGGTTGGAGATACAGAAAACACTCTGCTCTACAGGAGTTTTCCACAATGTCTATGTAGGAAATTCCATTTTCTCTTTCAACACCCAGGAAGATTTCAGCGGCCCGCTGAGGCTGACAGGCAATTCACTAAGCACAAGAAGAATTTTTTTCCAACCACGGAGTCCCTTGCCTCTCAAAGAAATGCCCTCCAAGTTTGTTATGGTTTCTATTCCTGCAACTTGTGGTATCAGAGCCACTTCCTGGAATTGTAAAAGTGCTGCCAGAATAAATGTTTTTCCCCTTCTAAGAAAAGAAAAAAAAAAATGACAGTGCTCATATTTGACACTTGTGCATTGGACTTTCTTTTGAATGAATAAAGAGGAAAGGGTTTGATGTGATTCCTGATGGAGTGTGTGATGTTTTTCATGCCACAGTCTGTGAATTGTAATTGTGGTTTCTCAGTTCACTGTGGTATTTGGGCAGAAATTAAAAAAAAAAAACAACAATAAAAATACAAAGAAATGGTTAAGCAAAAAAAAAAAAAATCAGTCAAATCTCTCATTACCTTTTCGTACATTAGCCTTTTCTACATAAAGCCAGTTCAATGTAAAATTAAAAATTGGCTCATTAAATTTTTCACACAGTTATGATTTTGCATTTAATATTTTAAACAATAATTCATTTGATTTTCAGCTTGAGAAGAACTGGGTTAAAATGCCCATTTTATCCATTAATATTTCAAAACTTGGAAAAGTCAGTGATCTTTGAGCATCTTTAAATGGAGCCTATTAAGAACCATAGGGGTTAAATTAGATAATGTGTGTAAACTGTTAACAGATGTCTTGCTGGTAGTAAATGATAAATGATGTGGAAAGTTATTTATGGCTTTATACATAATGAGCTGTTTTAATTTATTATTTACCAATAAATTAATAATAAATTGTCTTTGGTAAATAATAAATTATTTTTATTAGTTTTGACTTATCTCTTGAATTTGGGACATTCAAGAGATAAGTCAAAACGTACATGAATATAGACCTGAAAGTAATATGAGAGTTTTTCCAATTATAGTTGAAATATAATGAAAAATTAAAAAGTAGACATGGATACAGGACACATAGAGAAACTTCCTGTTCAGGAACATCACTTTGGTCTTTGGAGATTTTTGTCTTCATTCTCTGACACTTTAAATGGAACAGTACAATAAGTAATTAATGGCTTAAGAGTGATTGCAGATCAACAAGCAAAGATAAATACAAAAATGTTACACGACACAGTGTTCCTATTCAATATCCTTGAAGTAGTTTCAGATTTAGATTGATTCTAGGCACCCAGGCCTCGTAGACATCATCAGGAACATCTACATAGCTTTCTCACAACTTCTACAATGTTGGGGACCATAAATCAAGTCAAGATGGCATCTGGCAGTTTGCCAGGAGGAGTGGTTTATGAGGCAACCCCACGGAGCCATTAAGATGATAAGGCTTCCTTATTGGCTGAATGCTGTATCTAGATAATGCTAT